>NC_034193.2:27022522-27322522 GCF_002021735.2 Oncorhynchus kisutch
TATTTTGACAGGGAGTCAATGCTGCGACCAAGGTCTCTTTTCCAGATGAGCCCTGTATACCACCACAATACAATAAACACATTAAACTACACATTCATAAACACAATAAAATACACGTTAGTATACACAAAAATAAACTAAAAGCAAAACACAATCATAAAAAACAGAAGCAATAAAAAGGTCCCCTAACAACTGTTTGAAATGCTCTACACGCACCAATTCCTCACATTTTAATGTGTATTGTAGATCATTCCACAGATAAGGTGCAAGGAAATTAAAGGCTGATTTGCCTGACTCTCTAGACGCCAAAGGAGTGTTCAGAGTTAACCAACCCAGTGATGTTAGGTAAGCCAGAAGTTTGTGGAGCAGGGTTTCGTAAACAAAAATAACATAACGATTTGATCTACGGGATTTCAAAGAGGTCCAGCCAACCTTTTGGTAAAGAATACAGCGCTGAATAATACAACTGTCTCCTGTGATAAAACGAAGGGCACAATGAAAAACGACATTCAAGGGTTTAAGAGTAGAAGCAGCTGCACTTTGATAAATAGTATCACCATAATCAAAAACCGGTAGAAAGGTTGACTGCACAATCTGCTTCCAGATCTGTCTCTGTTAAAGTGTGTTCACCGTTTCCAGCAATCAGTCAATACTATTGCACAACATTGTAAATCACCCCATCAGTGTCAAACCATGTACAATATAGGGAAAGATTTCTAGGCAATGGGGACTCTTATTTTTATGTTGTTGTTGTTGTTGTTTTTTTACAATATTGCAGACACGCGGAGATGCAGAGAATGAAGTTGGGTTACTTCTAAGTGACTTTGGTTTACTCCTAAGTCATCCTCTCCAACATTGTGACCTTCCATTACGATGGTGTCATGCCGATAGACGGGTTGGTTGTTTAGCAACAAACCGAGGATGTGTGCCACTATGGGGCAAAACAGATGGGTTTGACTTAGATTGTTGACCATATGTAAGCTATATTTAGCCTTCAATGTTTATTGAAAACATAAATATGAGCAATGAGCACTTGTTATCCCTCCAATACATTGCTACAGTTGTAAGTTAGCACGCTAGAGAATTTTAGCCATATTACCATTGACATTAAATCAGTCAAAACACCTCAAAACAAGATATGGTTTCAATAACAAGATGAAATGACCCACTTACGATTCCCCACATGGCAGTTTCTTGTCGTCCTTGCTAAAAATCTGTCCATTCAGAATCACAACAACACGCTGACCTCTGCCCCATGGACGCGCACACATCGTTTCCGTGACATTTTTAGCTAACCCATCTTTGGAGGGTGCCTCCTCAGATTTGTCCTGTTTAAAAAATAAAAAATAATTGTTTTCTCTGCAATACTAATAACCACTTAGTAATTTTATGAAGCTGGCTTTATCTAGCCCGGATAGGTTCCCCATTTCCCAACCTCATAACTAGGTACCAAGAAGCCATTTCATGCTATGAATCAAGTTAGAGTAGCTAGCTTGTCTAACTATCGTAGCTGGCTTGCCTGTTGGCAAAGTTAGTAGACTTTAGTAAAACAATCAATAACTAAATGTACTGAATAAGACACACATTCCCTTCAAGTACTGGTGCTCCTCCCTAAACTTCAGTTCCCCTCCTTTGTCCAGGCATGTCAGCAACTTGTTTGGGTCATTTGGGCTGGACATCTTTCCTCTCCCTGAAGTTATAAAGGTCTGCAGCATCAAGTAAGATTATGACAACAATCCTGCAGACCTCCAGAGACAACTCAATGTCAGAGAGGATGACCAGCCTTAGAAGTCCTCTTTTGATGGAGACTGAAGTGTGCATTCCCTGATAACATCCTGAGCCACGTCTTCAGCCAAGATGTCTTGAGTTTACCACTCATTGTCGGCTTGATGTTACAGTGTGAGCAAAAAACATTTCTGCTTCAACATCATTACAATATTATTTAAGTAGAGTTGCGTCACCATGTCTTTCTTCAGTGTGTTCTTCTTGGCTTTAAAATGGGCCAGGTCTCTCCAGGGGCAGTGCAAGCTATTTGGAATTTGATTTGGGGCCCTCTCACAACCTCCTCCCCTTGGTTAACACATTGGACTCAGAAAACTCTTGCATTTGGGACTCTTTGCACAGTATGGAATCTGCTGTTGGCCTCCCCAACCATCTATCTATTTTAGGACTAGCCTCACTGATGGAGTGATTTACAGTCTCAGTTAAAATATTCCTACTATGAAATGAATTAATCTCTCCTAGAATGGCAGTAACACAGGCCATATGAATCCAGTCCACAGCGGTATTTGGATGCCACTTTGGGGCTTTTTTGGCTTCCTTAGCAACCAAGGCAGTGACGGAGATGAACGGCCACATCGTGGGCACCAAGCCACTATACATGGCCCCAGCCCAGAGCCAGAGCAGACACACTGACAACTCAGTACAAGTAGGCTACGTACAGTGCATTCGGAAAGTATTCAGACCCCTTCACTTTTTCCACATTTTGTTATGTTACAGCCTTATTCTAAAATTGATTAAATTGTTTGTTTTACTCATCAATCTAAACACAATACCCAATAATGACAAACCAGAAACTGTTTCGAATTTCTTGCAAATGTACATATTTTAAAAAACTGAGATATGACATTTACATAAGTATTCAGATCCTTTACTCAGTACTTTGTTGAAGAACCTTTGGCAGTGATTACACCCTCGAGTCTTCTAGGGTATGATGCTACAAGCGTGGCACACCTGTATTTGGGGGGTTTCTCACATTCTTCTCTGCAGATCTTCTCAAGCTCTGTCAGGTTGGATGGGGAGCATCGCTGCACAGCCAGGCATTCATAAACTCCTCGCCCGTGGAGAAAAGCATCAAAACATTATTTCCCCATGCTTCTTGCCTAGCATAGATAGGGTTCAAGTCTAGGCTCTGGCTGGGCAACTCAAAGACATTCAGAGACTCGTCCCAAAGCCACTCCTGCCTTGTCTTGGCTGTGTGCTTATGGTCGTTGTCCTGTTGGAAAGTGAACTTTAGCCCCAGTCAGAGGTCCTGAGCTCTCTGGAGCAGGTTTGCATCAAGGATCTCTCTGTATTTTGCTCCGTTCATCTTTCCCTTGATCATGACTAGTCTCCCAGTCCCTGCCGCTGAAAAACATCCCCACAGCATGATGCTGCCATCACCATGCTTCACAGTAGGGATGGTATTGGCCAGGTGATGAGCGGTGCCTGGTTTCCTCCATACGTGCCGCTTGGCTTTCAGGACAAAGGGATCAATCTTGGTTTCATCAGACCAGAGAATCTTGTTTCTTATGGTCTGAGAGTCCTTTAGGTGCCTTTAGGCAAAGTGAGTTGTCATGTGCTTTTTCCTGAGGAGTGGCTTCCACCTGGCCACTCTACCATAAAGACCTGATTGGTGGAGTGCTGCAGAGATTGTTGTCCTTCTAGAAGGTTCTCCCATCTCCACAGAGGAACTCTGGAGCTATGTCAGAGTGACCATCGGGTTCTTGGTTACCTCCCTAACCAAGGCCCATCTTCCTCATTTGCTCAGTTTGGCCAGGTGGCCAGCTCCAGGAAGCGTCATGGTTTTTCCAAAATTCTTCCATTTAAGAATGATGGAGGCCACTGTGTTCTTGGGGACCTTCAATGCTGTAGAAATGTTTTGGTAAACATCGCCAGATCTGTGCCTTGACACTATCTTATCTCGGAGCACTATGGACAATTATTTTGACCCTATGGCTTTGTTTTTGCTCTGACATGCACTGTCAACTATGGGACCTTATATAGACAGGTGTGTGCTTTTCCAAATCATGTTCAATCAATTGAATTTACCACAGGTGGACTCCAATCAAGTTGTAGAAACATCTAAAAAAAACATGTCAATTTGAGCAGGATGCACCTGAGCTCAATTTCGATTCTCATAGCAATGGGTCTAATTACTTACATAAATAAGTTATTTCTGTATATATTTCTTTAATAAAATAGCAAACATTTATAAAAACCTGTTTTCGCTTTGTCATTATGGGGTGTTGTGTGTAGATTGATGAGGAACATTGTTTATTTAATCCATTTTAGAATAAGGCTGTAAAGTAATATGTGGGGAAAAAATGTGGAAAAAGTGAAGGGGTCTGAATCCTTTCCGAATGCACTGTATGTATGATAGAATGAAATGTGCCTTGTTAACCTTTTACTGCAATGGGCTACATCAGGGTCACGCAGAGTGTTCCTTGGTAGTCTTAAACAAGTCTACTTTGAAACAAAAGTCTACACCTCACACAACACGGTTATGGTCTTAAAAAAATAAGACACCAGTATCATGTCAGATATAGACTTGAAATGTATTAAATTTGGAGTTTGTATCCCAGTATTACACTTTGTATACATCACAGAAGACTGAACTATAACAGAACCGTTTGAGAAGACACTGGATTATATTAATAACATTCCACCCATGTGTCCACTGGAGGGCGATTTGGTCATTTGACTGCAGGAAGGGGCTACATAAATGTGTTTGTACAGCATAAAGTGATATTTAGCTGATTGTTATTTCTTATAGATTATATTATTTAAAAATAAATAGGTCCGTTATCTTTTCTACATACTTTATGTCTGGTTTTTACTCATTTTAAGTTTTTATTCAGAAATGTAATTGGAAAAAAAAGCTGAAAACATTTGTTTTTACACACTGTTTGGACTCGGTGACACGAAACAACCCACCAAGGGATTTCAATGGCAGAAATATCCCTGGATCTTTTGATGTCAAGAAATTCCTATAGAGGTAGAGCACAGCAAGGTGGATGAGGCAGTGGCTGTGCTTCAAGCTCGCCAGGCTAAAGCTGCTACACAGAACTAAAGCTGCTACACAGAAATCTGTCCACAACACAGCTGGAGCTTGAACCCAAGGAAGGGACCACGATCCTTGAAACTTCCTTGAAAAAATAAGACACCAGTAAAAATGTCAGAAAACATTTTTACGTTGAAAAACATCTGGAAACACTGCAATGTTGATATAGAAGCACTGCTTTACTTTTGAATTAAATTAATACATAAATGTATTCATACAGAATTAAGTGTACCATTAAGCAATATGATTATCATTCATCTGAGTGTGATAATACATGTACGATCTGTGTCCTCAGGGTTTTTTTCTGGATCAAAAAATGGCTTGGATGGTGGGCGTGGCAGGGGGCACGGTTGGACCGTCTGCATGGACAAAAAGTGGATACAATTTTAGAGATCCCGCCCTTGGCGGTTTAGAGTAATTTTAGCATTTTTATGCCAATGTCCTTCAATTCTACAAATTTCTCCATGGAACTGAGAAACAATTTTTCCATTTTAAAATACATTTCCTGCAATTCTACACATTTTGCCATGGAGCTGTGAAAAACTGTCTAGCTTTTACTTAATTGTTAGTTCTCAGAGATTAAATTATTTAGAAATATATAGGTCCATTATCTTTTTTACATACTATATATATCTGTTTTTTTTTATATATATATATATATTTTTTTATATTACACTCTCTGGACTTGGCAACCGGAAACAGCCCGCCCAAGGATTTCAATGGCAGAAAAATCCCTAGCTCTTTTGATGTTGTCACGCCCTGACCTTAGAGATCCTTATTATTCTCTATGTTTGGTTAGGTCGGGGTGTGACTCGGGTGGGAAATTCTATGTCTTCTGTTTTTTTGTTTTTGGCCGAGTGTGGTTCCCAATCAGAGGCAGCTGTCTATCGTTGTCTCTGATTGGGCAGCCCCTTTTCCCACCATTAGGTTGTGGGATCTTGTTTTCTGTTTAGTTTCTGTAGCCTGACAGAACTGTGCGCTTTCGTTTTTTGACCTTGTTATTTTGTTTGGTGTCATCAATAAAGTTACGATGTACGCCTACCACGCATTGGTAGATGGTCTCCATCTACCAATGAGAGCCGTTACAGATGTCAAGAAATTCCTATAGAAGGAGCGCACAGCAAGCTTCTCTTTCATTACAAATGTAACTGAAGCAAGCTTTGGTGTCCTTGGGAATCATTTCTCATATCTTCCCCCATCCAGGAGTACAACATTACAAAGCAACCCAATACCCACAGCTTTCCATAATCAAGTCCAGCAGCCTCTGTGCTAGCTGCTGCTCTTCCTCCTCAGGAACAGAAGCAAATGCTGGGTGAGAATCTCTTCACCCTCATACAGAACATGCACCCCTGCCAGTCTAAGAAGATCACAGACATGCTGCTGGAGTTACAAAACTCTGAGTTGCTCCACATGCTGATGTTCCAAGAATCCCTGTGGTCCAAAGTGGATGAGGAAGTGGCTGTGCTTCAAGCTCACCAGACTAAAGGTGCTACACAGAAATATGTCCCCAACACAGCTGGAACTTGAACCCAAAGGAGGGACCCAATCCTTGAAACTTTCTTAACTTGCTTCACTGAAACATTTTTACATTGAAAAACATCTGGAAACATTGCAATATTGATAAAGAACTAACTCTTTACTTTTTGAATGAAATGAACACTTAGAGTATGTGATTGACCAGAATGTAAATGTGTGTGTGTGTGTGTGTGTGTGTGTGTGTGTGTGTGTGTGTGTGTGTGTGTGTGTGTGTGTGTGTGTGTGTGTGTGTGTGTGTGTGTGTGTGTGTGTGTGTGTGTGTGTGTGTGTGTGTGTGTGTGTGTGTGTGTGTGTGAGAGAGAGAGAGAGATGGGCAGAGACCTAGCCGATCACATTTGTTTCAAATAATGATGCAAAGACCACTGCAAAAGACCACATTAACTCAATATTCAGAATGTTGTGACTTCTATCATCAGAAGCCCATCTGCATTTGTTTAATCTACAGTTGCAATGATGATTTACCTTACAGAATTACAATTGAACCACAATAAAATAAAACAAAATATAGTGGATAATATTCCAGTCAACAATATCGACCTGACAGTGGAAAAGGATGTTGTGACCTTAGGTCACACTAGCCATCTCTAGGGTACTGCAAGTCTGCAGTAACTCTCTTGCCTGTCTCCAGTCGTCACTAGCTTCTATAGCCACAAAGGCATAAACCGAGCATATTCATACAATATATCTTCTTAAAATGTCATTTTAAACCTAACCCTAACCTTATATCTAACCACACTGCTAACCTTATTCCTAACCTAAACCTTAAATTAAGTTTAGTTTATTTGCCAATTTCGGCTTTGCGGCTGTGGAATCTGACTTTGTGGCTATCAAAGCTAGTGGAAAGCCCATTGCTTTCCGGGTTCGGTGAGAAATCCCTACCTCATTGAAGTTTAAATGTAAAATTGTTAAAGGTAAGGGTTAAGGTTTTTGATTCACGGTATGGACGTCCCAAGGACCCCAGATAGCGCTGACTCTAGGGGAAACCCCTGTCTCCTCCCCTCTCAGGACCCGTCCGCTCGCTAGACCCATAATTCCCCGCGCCAAGACAAGATGGAAGAAAGCAGGGGCCCCAAGACAACAATGTTTTGGCTATAAAACCTAAAAAGAACGAGAAAGGGAAGAAAATACGAACGTTTAATGCAAATAGCGGTCATGTGTAGGTAAATATACATTTCCATTTAATTTGGAGTATTTGTTGAAATTTGTCGAGTTACGTGGAAATGTCAAACGCAAATCGTTTCAACCAGCGAGAGATTCACTCAAAGCCGAGCATCATTGTTTCTCTGTTGCATGGATCATAGTAATGCGGGGTTTCAGTTGGAGCGGCTAGCTCGTTAGCTTTAGCAAGCTGGTATGCACTAATTTGGCTCATAGCATCCGTAGTTACTATTTGCTGAATGCGGTGCAATTTAACTTTAGATCCCAAACCGAACATAATGTATTACTAAATGCAGTGGTAATTGCTAGCTATAATTAACTACAGTTATAACTAACTAGTTAAGTAGTAGTCTGATAAATATTACTTGAACGCCAGAGATGACCAGAATGTATTTCTCGAGCCTGGTCCCAACCAAGGACAGCAAACCAATCGTTTTTCATAAATGGGTTAATAAAAACGTGAGCTAATGTCAGTATTTGAGTTTTTATTAAGGTCGACCTGTAAAGCCATTGAATCCCAGGGTAATGTAATGTTTTGTCAGTTTGAGCTTAACGTTACTTGGATTTAGCTAGCACAACTAGCGAACGTTAACCACTATTATTGAGCCGTCGCCATCTAGGTTCTATTTTCATAATGTATGAGTCGATTTGTTGTCCTGTGTCATTGTGTTTTAATAGTATTGCATTTATGTGACACGTGTGTTTTGTATCAGCAAAGCTGGCGAGGACATCTAGGTAGGTAGCTAACGTAATTCGTTTCATTGTAGCCAGCTAGCTAGCTATGCATCACAAAAGCCCATCCGCTTTCCGTATAATTCGATGTCGCGTAGCCAAATGGTAGGCTAGACTAAACAATACAATTGCGCCTGAGCCGTTCAGGATCCAGCTGGAATAGTCAGCCAAAGAGTAGTTTTAACGTTATACTACATTGTTACTAAATTCAAGGTGAAATGTGGTTTGTTTTAGACTAATGGGCCGTGTAATTTGATGTGTTTATCACAGGTAGTGACTGAAGCCTGTGGTTCTTCTTATAAATTGTCATGGGCAGCAAATTCAAGGTGTTCACATCCCGGGTAATACATTTTAATCGATTGTCAACCAGACGGTGTAATTTGAAATGGAGAACATAAAAGTGCACATTTTTACATTGCAGCAACGATTTTTGTTTGGCTGCATGTGATATACAAAATGTCGCACGTAACACGTGATTTGGATAATGTTTCAGAAGTAGCTAGCCTACATTTGATTGGTGATGGCCGGCTACACTGTTCTTCACGGACCTAATGTTATGGTGATGTCTAATTGGCATTGGGCGAGCACAAGGTCATTTGAGAGGGTTAGAATCTTGGGCAACATTTTATTATGATGCATTTAGGACCACAATAAGGAAGAGATAATCAACAAGGGGCTGCTAGCGCATCGAAGGAAAACAACTTTCATTATTTTCTATAGAACACATAGTGCCCTGAGCTGATTATTAAGCAATAATGCACGAGGGGGTGTGTTATATTAACCATATACCACAAACCTCCTAGGTGCCTTATTGCTATTATAAACTGGTTACCAACGTAATTCGAGCAGTAAGAATTAATGTTTTGTTAAACCTGATATACCACGGTTTTCAGCCAATCAGCATTCAGGGCTCGAACCACCCAGTTTATAATCCCTTTTATACCAATGGTATAATTCTTAATTTGCCTGTAGAAATGTGTTCAACATCCACTCAAGTAGTTAGCAAGTTTACAAGATAGCTATAGTAGTTGCCTGGGTAACCAAACAGACTCGCTAGTTTAGCTAACCAAACCATCAGCTTGCTATTATGAAAATCCAATTCAGCAATGCCAGTAATGTTTTTAATTCGACTGTTGCTATCAAAAGCAGGTCAAACATAGAACAAGTAAGCATGAACTATAGCCTTTGAATTAAACTGTGAAGATATACCTTAATGCATGCTCTATAAAAGCCCTTCCAGCCAATCAGAAATAGGCTTTAGGAGGCTTAGGTGGTGTGTTTGGTGTGTCATAGTGTTTGGAAATAGCCACAGGGAGGGTTTTCAATAACATCAATACTGTGAAGTTTAATTTGTTTAAATAATATTTGTCGCTACTTTAAGTAAATACCTGCAGGCAACTTGTGCAATGCGTTAGATGAAGCAGATTGCGTTCTTATTTCACCTGTCTCGTTATTTTACATTTTGAATTACTTAGTTACTTACTTAGTTCCCAAGCACAGTTGAGCCACATGTTTGTTTGTAATTATGAGCTGGGTGGTTCGAGCCCTGAATGCTGCTCTTATTACGTTGGTAACCAGTTTATAATAGCAATAATGCACCTCAGGGTTTTGTGGTATATGGCCAATATACCACGGCTAAGGGCTGTATCTAGGCACTACGTGTTGGGTCTAATGTTGATTGGTTAAAACCGCATTTCAGCCGATGTCTATTTCACAACTTACTACCGGCTAAATCTATAATGTTAAAATGCCTATTTACTGTGTTCCATCTGACTGTGCAATCCACTCTCATCAGCTCAGCCAGACATTTTATAAACTTCATCTCCACTATAAAAAGCATCTAGACATTATCTCGCATTTCTTTTAGACTAACATTTAGTTTTCAACTGCTAAGATTTTTATAAACCTTGCTGTCTGTGTCTGACATTTGTAACATTGTAACATTGTCAGACAGTCGAAACCATGAATCAGCTGGCGTAATTTTTATGGATATATATACAAAGAAATGTAAATTGGAAAATATATTTTTTTTATAGAAAAAAAATGAGGTGCAGCTAGTTTGCAGTCATTCCAGCTTCAGGTTGAGGTGATTGTGTTAGCTGTGTTGTAGGCTAGCTCCTCTGAACACCGGTTTTCTGATGAGAGAACACATTTTCTATGCCAGGTATAATCGCGCCTCATTAGACTGTATCTTGCGGAAGGATGAACTAGTATGATTAAATTCCTCAACATAACATTTTTGTGAAAATATCTCAATCATTATTTGAATATGTTAACCCGTTGAATAAAAGTGATAATGCCATTGATGCCGACGTTTGGAAGATAAATCGGCACAGTTTGCCAGCCCTCGGCTTCGTCTCGGGCCTAACACCCGTGCCGATATATCCTCCAAACCCCGGCTTCTCGGCATTATCACTTAAATAGCACAACAGGAGAAAGTGGGAGCAGATGAGTCCAGCTGTGTATTAACAGGGGGTCAAGATTTATATTGAAAGTAGTGTTTTATTGCTTCACTGGGGTAATCAGGGACGTGCAACTATCGTTTTCCATCACAGAAAATACATTAGTGCAACATTCGACATAAAATGGCTTCCATTTTCATCCGATGACAACACTATTTGGCTGGCAGCCACACAAGTAAATGAGCTTACAATAAATAAATAAAACTATGCATGGTCATCATATTTCTAATGTTTGAAAAACACTGAATTATGCGTAAACACGACCCCTGTTTTTTTGCTATATAAAAGTGGCTGAATTAATAAGGTGACGGAGAATCATATTGTGTTAGCTTTCTGCCGTGTTTGAGATGGTAAGCCCTTTTGGATGAGTTATTTGTACAGCTGCCATTGCTATCTTGATTTCCTTGTATTTTTCTCTTCTCTGTTCTCAGCCCGTCTGCTCCTCCCCCCTCATCTTAGAGCAGGCAGGCCAGTTACCCTAGCGACTCCAGACTCCACACATCTTGTAGACATGCTGCTGGAGCGCCAGTGCTGCAATTCGTCAAAACTTTGTTAATTTGCACAATGTCTCATTCACATTCGCTTGTAATGTCCAAACTCAACAAAAATGACATTCGGTAGCTCCTACCTAGATATGTAGAACTTTATGAGCTTGATTAGCCGTCTTTGCATTTTGTTTGCGCCTTGTTAGCATATTTAGCTAGCAGCCCCCATGCAGCTTCGCTATATATAGACGCCAAATGGGCTTTTTCGTGTTTTTTGGCGCCCACTTGTGTACTAAACTGCTTATACCAGAAATCACAGTGAGAGAAGGACGATATGACAATCTAGATGCTGCCCAACCCCAATCAGACTGCAACATAGGGACCGGAGAAATTCTAGTTCATCACTCACCACTTTAGGCTATCAAATGCTCCAAACAAAAACACATCTTTGCTGAAACATCAATACTAGCTAGCTAAGTTTTTCCTTGATGGATCTGCATTTACAATGTAGTGTGGTTGTTGGTTTAGCTTTCTGTAACTTTGTATTTAGTATGGTCTGCATGTGTAGGTGCATATTGCGTCAGGATTGCAAGGTGTCCCGATATCTTTTACAAGTGTCCGTTACCTGGTTTTAATGTCCATTTCAGAATGCCCTTCTAACCAATCAGAAATTAGTATTCTACAATGCTGTGGTATAAACATTTGTAACATTTGCGTAGACCATTGATAAACAAGTAGTCGTTGAGAGTCGCCAAATGACTCAATTCCTCGACTCCTTACCCATCGTAGTTGACATCGGCTACTTCCGAGTACAAACTTTTTTGCGTCTTTCACAGCAAATAAGGAGCTGGGGGGGGGCATAGATAAGCAAGTCGACAACCATGCAGACAGTCCTAACCATGCGTCGGTATTCAAATGCTGTATCTTGCGATGCTGTATCTGTCAATTTCTTGACTTGAAATGTCTCAAGTTCACTAAAGTAGGGGTTGTCATGAGTAGGCTAAGGTATTCTAGACGCAACAGACCGAAGACTGAACACACACTTGCATCTTTCATAGCTAAGATAAAGAGCAGGCAAGGGGGAGACAGTCAGTCCTAACCGTGCGCGTAGGCTATATCTTTAATTTGTATCTCGCAATGTCTTATCTTGCAATGCCATGTAAATTCACCAAGAGTATATTAAAGTATAGATTATGCTATTAATGAGTATGGCTAAGCTATTCTACAATGCTCAAGTGGAATTGAAGTTCATCATCGCCAAATGCATCATTTTAATTAGGCCAAAATGGGCAAAAAGTGCTGTGCCTACATATCATCTTTAATGAATTCCTGGCTGTTGATGTCCTAGGCAATAGATCGCAACGCAGAGCATCCCAGATTCCCTGCTGTGCAAAATGTATTGAAAAGCGCAATTTCACTTTCTCATCCATAAATGCGGCTCATGTGCAAATACTGTTCAGCAGCTCAAATCAGCAGGGTGGGAAGCATTTTTATTAGGGGGGGCATATACCATGAATTGCTAAAATAATGGTTATCACAGTTCCTTAATTTAAATATTATGGGGACATGTATACGTTTGGCAGTCAAGCATGAGTTATCAGTGTTATTATTGTTCTTAAACAATAAGATTGTTAAAGCTGCGGAAATGGATATGCGAGATGCTCTTTGAATAAGGAAGTAGTCTATGGCACAGTACAGTTAGTGAGGCTTTACTTCTCTGGTTTGAGTTATCAGTGCTATTATTGTTCTTTCGACCAATCGATTGGTCTTTTTTTTTTTTTGCTGTGTACAGTGCCTTTGTAAAGCATTCAGACCCCTTTACTTTTTACGCATTTTGTTACGTTACAGCCGTATGCTAAAATGGATCAAATACAACATTTTATTACAACCCACCTTATTTACATAAGTATTCAGACCCTTTGCTATGAGACTCGAAATTTGGCTCAGGTGTTTCCATTGATCATCCTTGATGTTTCTACAACTTGATTGGAGTCCACCTGTGGTAAATTCAATTGATTGGACATGATTTGGAAAGGTGCCTAACACCTAAGGTCCCACAGTTGACCGTGCTCGTCAGAGCAAAAACCAAGCCATAAGGTTGAAGGAATTGTCTGTGGAGCTCCGAGACCGGATTGTGTCTAGGCACAGATCTGGGGAAGGGTACCAAATTCTGCAGCATTGACTGTCCCCAAGAACACAAGAGGCCTCCATCATTCTTAAATGGAAGACGTTTGGAACCAACATGACTCTTCCTGGAGCTGGCTACCCAACCAAACTGAACAATCAGGGGAGAAGGGCCTTGGTCAGGGAGGTGACTCTGACAACACTCCAGAGTTCCTCTGTGGAGATGGGAGAACCTTCCAGAAGGACAGCCATCTCTGCAACACTCCACCAATCAGGCCTTTATGGTAGTAGACAGAGGAAAGGGAAAGGCGGATACCTAGTCAGTTGTACAACTGAATGCTTTCAACTGAAATATGTCTTTCGCATTTAACCCAACCCCTCTGAATCGGAGAGGTTTGGGGGGCTGCCTTAATCGACATCCACGTCTTCGGCACCCAGGGAATAGTGGCTTAACTGCTTTGCTCGGGCAGAATGACAGATTTTTACCTAGTCAGTTCAGGGATTCGATCCAGCAACCTTTCGGTTACTGACCAAACGCTCAAATGGAAGCCACTCCTCCCTCGGTAAAAGGCACATGAAATCCCGCTTGGAGTTCGCCAAAGGCACCTAAAGGACTCTCAGACCATGAGAAACAAGATTCTCTGGTCTGATGAAACCAAGATAAAACTCTTTGATATTAATGCTAAGCGTCACGTCTGGAGGAAACCAGGCAGCACTCATCAACTGGCCAATAGCATCCCTACGTTGAAGCATGGTCGTGACAGCATCATGCTGTGGGGATGTTTTTCAGCAACGGACTGGGAGACTATTCACGTTAAAGGGACAGATGAACAGAGCAAAGTACAGTGAGATCCTTGATTTAAAACCTGCTCCAGAGCACTCAGGACCTCAGACTGGGGCGGAGATTCACCTTCCAACGGGACAACGACCTTAAGCACACAGCCAAGACAACGCAGGAGTGGCTTCAGGACAAGTCTCTGAATGTCCTTGAGCTAGAGCCCGGATTTGAATCCAATCCAACATCTCTGGAGAGACCTGAAAATAGCTGTAGAAATTTCTAGTCCTGTTTTTGCCTTGTCATTATAGGGTATTGTGTGTAGATTGATGTAGGGGAAAACAATTTAATCAATTTTAGAATAAGGCTGTAACAAAATGTAGAGGAAGTCAAGGGGTCTAAATACTTCCCGAATGCAATGCTCAAAGAAATAAAGGGAACCCTAAAATAACACATCCTAGATCTGAATGAATGAAATAATCTTATTGAATACTTTTTTCATTACATAGTTGAATGTGCTGACAACAAAATCACGCAAAAATGCTCAATGGAAATCCAATTTATCAACCCACGGAGGTCTGGATTTGGAGTCACACTCAAAATTAAAGTGGAAAACCACACTACAGGCTGATCCAACTTTGATGTAATGTCCTTAAAACAAGTCAAAATGAGGCTCAGTAGTGTGTGCCTGTATGACCTCCCTACAACGCCTGGGCATGCTCCTGATGAGGAGGCGCATGGTCTCCTGAGCGATCTCCTCCCAGACCTGGACTAAAGCATCCGCCAACTCCTGGACAGTCTGTGGTGCAAAATGGCGTTGGTGGATGGAGCAAGACATGATGTCCCAGATGTGCTCAATTGGATTCAGGTCTGGGGAAAGGGCGGGCCAGTCCATAGCATCAATGCCTTCCTCTTGCAGGAACTGCTGACACACTCCAGCCACATGAGGTCTAGCATGGTCTTGCATTAGGAGGAACCCAGGGCCAACCGCACCAGCATATGGTCTCACAAGGGGTCTGAGGATCTCATCTCGGTACCTAATGGCAGTCAGGCTACCTCTGGCGAGCACATGGAGGGCTGTGCGGCCCCCCAAAGAAATACCACCCCACACCATCAATGACCCACTGCCAAACCGGTCATGCTGGAGGATGTTGCAGGCAGCAGAACGTTCTCCACGGCATCTCCGGACTCTGTCACGTGCTCAGTGTGAACCTGCTTTCATCTGTGAAGAGCACAGGGCACCAGTGGCGAATTTGCCAATCTTGGTGTTATCTGGCAAATGCCAAACGTCCTGCACGGTGTTGGGCTGTAAGCACAACCCCCACCTGTGGATGTCAGGCCCTCATACCACCCTCATGGTGTCTTTTTCTGACCGTTTGAGCAGACACATGCACATTTGTGGCCTGCTGGAGGTCATTTTGCAGGGCTCTGGCAGTGCTCCTCCTTGCACAAAGGCGGAGGTAGCGGTCCTGCTGTTGGGTTGTTGCCCTCCTACGGCCTCCTCCACGTCTCCTGATGTACTGGCTTGTCTCCTGGTAGCGCCTCCATGCTCTGGACACTACGCTGACAGACATAGCAAACCTTCTTGCCACAGCTGTGCCATCCAGGATGTGCCATCCTGGATGAGCTGCACTACCTGAGCCACTTGTGTGTGTTGTAGACTCCGTCTCATGCTACCACTAGAGTGAAAGCACCGCCAGCATTCAAAAGTGACCAAAATATCAGCCAGTAAGCATAGGAACTGAGAAGTGGTCTGTGGTCCCCACCTGCAGAACCACTCCTTTATTGGGGGTGTCTTGCTAATTGCCTATAATTTCCACCTGTTGTCTATTCCATTTGAACAACAGCATGTGAAATGTATTGTCAATCGGTGTTGCTTCCTAAGTAGACAGTTTGATTTCACAGAAGTGTGATTGACTTGGAGTTAAATAGTGTTGTTTAAGTGCTCCCTTTATTTTTTTGAGCACTGTATAAGAAGCATACAAATGACATGACTTATTATGATGATCATAATAATTGTAATAACAATTAGTTAAAGAAAAGAAGGGTGTAGGAGAAAGAGCTGCGTGCATATAATCGACCTGTTGACTCGAATGGCGTCAGCCCAAGTCGAAAACCCCCCACAATAGCACGGTTTATGTCTCTTGAGACACCAGTGCCAGTATACACTTCCTCAAAATAGTCCAAATTAATCTAAGATAACTCAAGAAATCTGTCATTACTTTTGATGTTTTTTGCACAATTTTACATCTATGGTGCAGTTTTTCTGAAGTGGACACATTTGCATGAAAATGAGTATCGTTGAATGACAAACACTTAATTGAAGAATGCCTACTGTTGACCAATGAACCAACAAAGGGCTGTAGACTTCAGCTCCCGAACTTGGGCTTGCCTCGAAAAATGTTTGTGCACAAAATCCTTGCCAAAGACCAAAATGTTGTCATAATAAATGCACAAAATGTTTTGGATGGGAGCATGCAGACAACTTAAAGAATCCTCCGAAACCATTCATTCCTATAACTTAGTGTTACACTAATATGTGAGAACAATATTTTTTTGTGAAATGTTTCATTTTGTTAAGGTTGGAAGCAACATGAAAATTTGTTGTGGAAATCTGTTGCAGCTCAAGTTGACTACAAAACCCACAATGCTCTCTATTGGCTGGCTAGCTAGCTAGCAAATGTTGCGGCTCACAGTAATACCAAAGTCAATATCACCATGTGACGTGGCTAGTTAGCTGTAAAATCACCTGAACAAACTGCACTATTAATTTAGGAGTCTACTATCTCACCATGTTCAACCTGGAGATCGATGTGTCTCAGAGTGGAGTCTGACATTCGCAACAACAACATGCAATGCACCCTGGACTGAAAAGGCAGACAAATAGGATAAATGTTTTATCGCCTCTGTTAAATGACACATTTCTCAAGATAGGAATTTAACAAAAACGAAAAAGAGAACCTACTGCATTATGACATCGGACAGTATTGAAATCTGAGATGTATGATGTATGCAGTCTAAAAGTCAACTTACTAACTTCCAGTGTAGTGAGAGCGGCGTTATCGGAATGCTACATCATACCAACCGATCTTCTGCCGGCTTGAACGATAATAGCTCAGATACACGTGAAATGACCCAGGGAATCGATAGTTTCACTCAGATTCACAAAAACAATATAACGTTCAAACTGGGTGAATCTTTTTCGTAAGTCTCCATATCAATCTACATTCCTATTTGAAATGAAGGTCTGGCTGCAGGGGATGTCCACTGTTCGTTCGGTAGTCTAGTGCCTGAAAATTGGTGTGCAGCACCAAGCGCTGATTTATTGACGTTTCTAAACATTAAAACAGACCGTTAGGATTGTATTTCGCATGGTCCCACCGGTAAGCAGTGCTTATAGCTGAGAACCCATGGGATAAGGCAGAATGCCTTTTTAATGCATTGGGTTTTCGAGAGCAAAATCTTAAGCACCATTTATTAGGAAGATATTCCATTCAGACTGCCACAGCTGCTGGCCTTGGTCCATTGTTGGGTGTATGCTGCCTGCAGTCAAGGGGTTAAGCTTTTCTTTAGCTTAAGTCATTTCTTTAATCTTTGTTGACCCGGTGAGAGAGACTTAGCATGGTTAGTAATGGCCATGATTTTGCTGCGGTGCTGTGAACCTTATGTGACATTGATATAACGCATGTCGCTCCGCTAGTGCTTTGCATGATAGCACTGGACTAGGCAAATTAGTCCCTGCTTTAACAGCATAGTTATTTTGCCCTCTTTAATCATGGCCATTTGATTTAGCCATTGCCGCCTGGCATTTGGAAATGTGAGCTATCCTACATCGAACATTAGACCATTACATTGCTTCAAGTGAACAAGAGGCAGGATGTTTAAAAGGTCTTCAAAGGAGCCACAGAAGTTTTCCTTGATAACCATAACCCAGCCACTATATCATAGCCTCACTCCATAGAAATAGAATTGCTCATATGCATCCTGTTCCAGATAGGCAAAGCCCAATAAATCCAATCAAGTAATTAATGGATGACTGGGGAAATGGAGGACACGCTGACTCCACCTGGGACCAGTCTAGCCCTGAGGTCAGGGTTACAAGATTACTTTATAAGATTGCAGGCTTGCAGCCTATATCTTCCTCGGAATAACTGTCCTGTTTTTTTTCTTCTCGCGCTTAAAAGCCACAGGAGAAAACAACTTTTCTATTATATTCTCTCAACTCAAGATATAGAAAAATCTGTCAACGTGCCCTCAAGCAAGGCAGTTAAAGGGAAATTTCACCAGCACCACCCCAACATCAACATGTGCCAATAGTACATTTCAAATTTTTGTAGTCAAAAAGATAGAAGAGAAGGGTTTCCAATGACGTCGACCAATTAGTAGGCAATGCCTACTCATTGGTTAAAGTCAATGATGTCATTGGAAACATCCCTGCTGGAGATGATGAATATGAAGTTGAACAATTGTGAAATGTCCCTTTAACCATAATTAATCCTTTAACCTTTCTAGGACAAACCCCCTCGACAACATTCCGCTGAAAAGGCAGCACGCAAAATTCAAAAATATATTTTTTAGACATGTGTAACTTTCACACATTAACAAGTCCAATACAGCAAATGAAAGATAAACATCTTGTTTATTAATCTACCCATCGTGTCCGATTTAAAAAATAAATAAAAAATAAATAAAAAATTAAAATGCTTTACAGCGAAAACACAACATATGATTGTTAGATCACCGCCAAGTCCAAAAAACACAGCCATTTTCCCAGCCAAAGATAGGAGTCACAAAAAACAGAGAGAGATTAAATTAATCACTGACCTTTGATGATCTTCATCAGATGACACTCATAGGACATCATGTTACACAATACATGTATGTTTTGTTCGATAATGTGCATATTTATATCCAAAAATCCTTTTACATTGGCGTCATGTTCAGAAATGCCTCAAATATTGCAGAGAGCCACATCAAATAACAGAAATACTCATCATAAACTTTGATGAAAGATACATGTTTTACATAGAATTAAAGATACACTTGTTCTTAATGCAACCGCTGTGTCAGATTTCAAAAAAAAATTGCGGAAAAAGCAAACCATGCAATAATCGGAGACTGCGCTCAGATAGAAGCAACATTTCTCCGCCATGTTGGAGTCAACAGAAATACGAAATTACATTATAAATATTCCCTTACCTTTGATCTTCATCAGAATGCACTCCCGGGAATCCTAGTTCCATAATAAATTGTTGTTTTGTTCGATAATGTCCATTATTTTATGTCCAAGTAGCTACTTTTGTTAGGACGTTTAGTACACATATCCAAACGCTCGTGCAGGTCCAGGCGAACGTCGGACGAAAACTTCAAAAAGTTATATTACAGGTCGAATAAACTTGTCAAACTAAGTGTAGAATCAATCTTTAGGATGTTGTTATCATAAATATTCAATAACGTTCCAACCGGAGAATTCCTTTGTGTCTATAGAAGTAATGGAATCGCAAGTTGATATCATGTGGAATGCGCCTGACCAGGACCTGGCTCTGTGCCAGACCACTGACTCATTCGCCTCTCATCCGGCCCCACATCAGAGTAGAAGCTTCATTCAAGGTCCTATAGACTGTTGACATCTAGTGGAAGCTGTAGGAAGTGCAAACAGATCCATATCCCACTGGGATTTCAATAGGCGATGAGTTGAACCTCTGATATCGACCAACCTCCGATATCCCACTTCCTGGTTGGATTTCTCTCAGGTATTCGCCTGCCATATGAGTTCTGTTATACTCACAGACATCATTCAAACAGTTTTAGAAACTTCAGAGTGTTTTCTATCCAATAGTAATAATAATATGCATATATTCGCATCTGGGACAGAGTAGGAGGCAATTCACTCTGGGCACGCTATTCATCCAAAGTGAAAATGCTGCCCCCTATCCCTAAAAAGTTAAGTTGCTCTGTATAAGAGTGTCTACTAAATAACAATTGTAAACTGTAAAACTGATAATGTGGTTCTATACTTAGCCTCTTCTCCTCCCTTCTCTTCCAGGACATCCCCACCTGGCCCCATTTAGTGTTTCCCCTTTCTACACGTGCTGACCAACCATGAGTATTATCCAAGACAAGCTAGGCAACGAGTTTCTGCGAGGCAATGGGGGCATGGACCCAAACTTTGCCCCCGGCATGCTCATGTTCAGCCACCTGCCGCCCGTCACCAGCTTCACCCGCCTGGCCTCGCAGTCGGTCATGGGGGGCGACCTGCCACAGGAGATGATCCTGAAGAAGGAGCGCGACTCGCCACCCAACGCCCACGGCTTCCTCCACGGCATGGGCATTAAGCAAGAGCGGATGAGCGAGCTGGACTACCGCATGCCCCTTTATAGCGGAGCTGGCGGGGGAGGAGGAGGGCTGGGTGGCAGCTGTGGCGGAGGGGGTGTGGGGAAGGGCAATGAGATGCTGGAGATGCAGTTTGGTGGAGGCCACCACCACAACCATCAGAACATGCTTCTGCACGACCTCAGCCTTGGCAATGTCCGAATGGGAGAGCCGGTGAGGGACCCATGTTTATTTGTAAAGTTGTAGTTTTAGTGGCTAAAAGGGGGCCTCACTCAATAGATATTTTCTGTAGAGTTATCATGTGTGCTTTGATATTTTTGTCTTTGGTACTGTACTCTCTCTGTGAAGATCAAAATGAGTTATCAGTATAGCACCTATCGCTCCTTTGAGAATATTCACACTGTGTGTAAGCACGTATCTGTCTACATGGCCAACCTCCTCTGCTTTGTCCACAGATGTCTGGAAGACCAGAGAAAGGGCCGAAAGAGACGTCGGGAAGAAGACGGAAGAGCAACAGTGATGGGGAGGGGAAAGCCAGAAGAAAACGTGGAGAACCCAAGGTAGAGCACATCTCTAGCATTTTCATTAATAAGCATTTTTAGAATCAAAGCTACCAAAAAGTCGCACAGCAGATCAGTTTTTCTGTGGTCAGGTCGTGTTAACAGCAGCTTGTCCCCTCAAACAACATGTTTACACTTTGACGCAAAGTTGCATTCGGGTTATACTGACCTTTCATTCTGTCCCGCACCCCGCACAGGCCATGATGTTGGATGGCGAGGGGACCGGCCTTTCTCCCAACTCCAAACCGCACATCTGCGAGCACTGCAACGCTGCCTTCCGCAGCTCCTACCACCTCCGCAGACACGTGCTCATCCACACAGGTGAGAGGCTTTCAGTGCTTTCTGCATGGGAATTATTTTGGGGTGGCTGGAGTGTGCACTTTGTTTTAGGTCATTCTATTGATCCTAAAGTGAAAACCTCACCCACCCAAAACACAGGGTGAGCTAAAACGAATATACCCAATATCACTGACGTGAGTAGCATGGATGACATTTGTTTGATGCTACAAATGTCCTGTAAATGTTGAGGTAATCTAAATGACCAACATTTCTTGCAGGTTTGACTCATTGTCGCCGCGGTGAGGAATTCTGTTTTATTCTGTTTCTTTCAAGCGAATGTTCAGCCAAATTACAAATGTCTGTGTGTGTGTATATACATTTCTTTACCTTGAAAGTAGTCTTATGGACAAGGAGAGAATGCGATCCACATTGGTTTCGGTAAACAAGACACTGTTCCCGCAAAGTGTTTTATTGCTGATTCTGTCCAGAGATTGCTTTCAAGTTAAGGGAGCAAATATAAATGTGTTATTTGGCTGAACTATCCCCTTTAGGTTTTCACTCTGTAACTTACCCTAGCGTGTTTGCTTCATCTGCAGTGTTTATCCAAAAAGTTTAATTTAATGAACTGAGACTTGAATAAAGCCAACTTCTGCTTTCCCCCACTGATAGTCAATTAATGTGGAGAGTGGGTGATTGTATTTTTGATCGCACAGGTGAGAGGCCTTTCCGGTGCAGTCAGTGTAACATGAGCTTTATCCAGAAGTACCTGCTGCAGCGGCACGAAAAGATCCACAGTGGTGAGTCTTGACCTATGACAGCCAGCGCTGTGGTCAATTCCATTTCAATTTAGTCAATACAGGAAGTAAATGGAAATTCAAAGAGACATTTTGAATTTGAAATTCAGTTTACTTCCTGACTGGAAATTAACCCAACCCTCATGCCTGAATGTCATTTTTTTTGTATGCATGTACAGTACCAGCCAAAAGTTTGGACACCTACTCATTCAAGGGGTTTTCTTTATTTTTATATATCCTACGTTGTAGAATAATAGTGAAGACATCACAACTATGACATATCACAAATGGAATCATGTATTAACCAAAAAAGTGTTAAACAAATCTAAATATATTTTATATTCTTCAAAGTAGCCACGCTTTGCCTTGATGACAGCTTTGCACACTCTTGGCATTCTCTCAGCTTCACAAGGAATGTTTTTCCAACTGTCTTGAAGGTGTTCCCACATGCTGAGCACTTGTTGGCTGCTTTTCCTTCACTCTGCAGTCCATCTCATCCCAAACCATCTCAATTGGGTTGCGATCGGGTGATTGTGGAGGCCAGCTCATCTGATGCAGGACTTCATCACTATCCTTGGTCAAATAGCCCTTACACAGCCTGGAGGTGTGTTTTGGGTCATTATCCTGTTGATAAACAAATGATAGTCCCACTAGGCCCAAACCAGATTGGATGGGGTATCACTGCAGTATGCTGTGGTAGCCATGCTGGTTAAGTGTCCCTTTAATTCTAAATAAATCACTGACCGTGTCACTGGTAAAGCACCCCACACCATCACACCTGCTTCATGGTGGGAACCACACATGTGAAAATCATCCGTTCACCTACTCTGCGTCTCACAAAGACAGTGGTTGGACCCAAAAATCTCCAATTGAACTAATCAGACCAAAGAACAGATTTCCACCGGTCTAATGACCATTGCTCGTGTTTCTTGGCCCAAGCAAGTCTTTTCTTCTTATTGGTGTTCTTTAATAGTGGTTTCTTTGCAGAAATTTGACCATGAAGGCCTGATTCATGCAGTCTCCTCTGAACAGTTGATGTTGAGATGTCTGTTACTTGAACTCTGTGAAGCATTTATTTGGGCTGCAATCTGAGGCTGGTAACTCTAATGAACTTATCATCTGCAGCAGAGGTAACTCTGGGTCTTTCTTTCCTGTGGCGGTCCTCGCGAGAGCCAGTTTCATCATAGCGCATGATGGTTTTTGCAACTGCACCTGAAGAAACTTTCAAAGTTCCTGATATTTTCCGGATTATCTGATCTTCTTATCTTAAACTAATGGACTGTTTCTCTTTGCTTGTTTGAGCTGTTCTTGCCATACTATGGTCTTTTACCAAATAAGGCAATCTTCTGTATACCAACCCTACCATGTCACAACACAACTGATTGGCTCAAACACGTTAAGAAGGAAAGAAATTCCACAAATGAACTTTTAACAAGGCACACCTGTTAATTGAAATGCATTCAAGGTGACAACCTCATGAAGCTGGTTGAGCGAATGCCAACCTAACTTGGCTACTTTGAAGAATCTCAAAATATATTTTGTTTTGTTTAACACCTTTTTGGTTACTCCATAACATATATGAAATTATTTCATAGTTTTGATGTCTTCACTATTATTCTACAATGTAGAAAATGGTACAAATTTAAGAAAATCCCTTGAATGAGTAGGTGCATCCAAACCTGACTGGTAGTGTGTGTGTATCTACATACACACACGCAGTGCATTTGGAAAGTATTCAGACCCCTTAACTTTTTCCTTATTTTGTTATGTTACAGCCTTATTCTAAAATTGAGTAAATAGTTTTTTTTCCACTCATCAATCTACACACAATTATCCCATAATGACAAATAATATTTAGCAAATGTATTAAAAATAAACATCTGAAATCACATTTCCGTTAGTATTAAGACCCTTTACGCCTTACTTTGGCAGTGATTTACATCTAGTCTTCTTGGGTATGACGCTACAGGCTTGGCACACTTGTATTTGGAGAGTTTCTCCTGTTCTTGTCTGCTGATCCTCTCAAGCTCTGTAAGCTTGGTTGGGGAATGTCGCAGCACAGCTATTTTCACATCTCTCCAGAAATTTTGGATTAGTTTCAAGTCCAAACTCTGGCTGTGCCTCTCAAGGACATTGAGACGTGCGTTGTCTTGGCTGTGTGCTTACGTTCATTGTCCCTTTGGAAGCTGAACCTTCGCCCCATTCTGAGGTCCTGGAGCAGGTTATCATCAAAGATCTCTCTGTACTTTGCTCCTTTCATCTTTCCCTTAATCCTGACTAGTCTCCCAGTCCCTGCCCTTGTAAAAAAAATCCCCACCGCATGATGCTGCCACCATCATGCTTCACCTTAGGGATGGTGCCTGGTTTCTTCCAGGTGTGACACTTGGCATTCAGGCCAAAGAGTTCAATCTTGGATTCATCAGTCCAGAGAATCTTGTTTCTCATGGTCTGAGTCCTTTGGGTGCCCTTTGGCAAACTTCAAGCGGGCTGTGCCTTTTACTGAGGAGTGGCTTCTGAGATGTTGGTTTCAAACTTCCATTTAAGAATGATGGAGGCCACTCTGTTCTTGGAGACCTTCAATGCTGCAGAAATGTTTTGGTACCCTTCCCCAGATCTGTGCCTCGACACAATCCTGTCTCAGAGCTCTACGGACAATTCCTTCGACCTCACGGCTTGGTTTTTGCTCTGACATGCACTGTCAACTGTGGGACCTTTTCTATAGACAGGTGTGCTTTTCCAAATCATGTCCAATTGAATTTACCACATGTGGACTCCAAGGACACCACATCACTATAGTACCCTACAAGCTCATCATTAAGCTTAAGTCCCTGGGTCTGTACCCTGCCTTGTGCAATTGGGTTCTGGACTTTCTGACGGGCCGCCCCCAGGTGGTGAAGGTAGGAAACATTGAGTCGAGACAGCCTACAGGGAGGAGGTGAGGGTGCTCGGAGTGTGGTGTCAGGAAAACAACCTCTCACTCAACCTCAACAAAACAAAGGAGATGATTGTGAACTTCAGGAAACCGCAGAGGGAGCATTCTCTATCCACATCGACGGGACAGTAGTGAAGGTGGAAAGCTTCAAGTTCCTCGGCGTACACATCACGGACAAACTGAAATGGTCTGCCCACGCAGACATTGTGGTGAAGGAGGCGAAACAGCGCCTCTTCAACCTCAGGAGGCTGAAGAAATTTTACTTGGCACCTAAAACCTCACACACTTTTACAGATGCACAACTGAGAGCATCCTATCGGGCTTTATCACCGCCTGGTAGGCAACTGCACCACCATCAACTGCAGGGCTCTCCAGAGGGTTTTGCAATCTGCACAATGCATCACCGAGGGCAAACTACCTGCCCTCCAGGACACCTACAGCACCTAATATCACAGGAAGGCCAAAAGGATCATCATGGACAACAACCACCCGAGCCACTGCCTGTTCACCCTTCTACCATCCAGAAGGCGAGGTCAGTACAGGTGCATCAAAGCTGGGACCGGGAGACTGAAAAACAGCTTCTATCTCAAGGCCATCAGACTGTTAAACAGCCATCACTAACACAGAGGCTGCTGCCTAAATAGACTCAATCATTGGCCACTTTAATAAATGGATCACTAGTCATTTTAAATAATGCCACTTTAATAATGTTTAATAATCTTACATTACTCATCTATTATGTTTGTACTCTATTTTATACTATCACATCTTGCCAATGCCGCTCGGCCATCGCTCATCCATATATTTATATGTACATATTCTTATTCCATCCCTTTACAGTTGTGAGTGTGTATGTATGTATGTATGTATGTGTGTATGTATATATATATATATATAAGGTAGTTGTGGAATTGTTAGTACTGTACTATCTAACAAGTAATCTATCTAACAAGCATTTCGCTACACTCACATTATTAACATCTGCTAATCAAGTTGTAGGAACATCTCAAGGATGATCAAAGGAAACAGGATGCACCTGAGCTCAATTTTGATTCTCATAGCAAAGAATCTGAATACTTGTAAATTTGTAAACTTGTAAACTTGTAAATAAGGTATTTCGTTTTTTAAAATGTTTATATATATATATATTATTATAATTTTTTTCTTCAAATATACCCTGTTTTTGCTTTGTCAGTATGGGGTATTGTGTTTAGATTGAGGAAAAATGCATTTCATCCATTTTAGAATAAGGCTGTAACGTTACAAAATGTGGGAAGTCAAGGGGTCCGAATAGTTTCTGTGTGTGTGCACGCACAAAAGTTTGGACAACTACTCATTCAAGTGTTTTCTTTTCTTTTTGCTATTTTCTACCTTGTAGAATACTGGTGAAGACTTCAAAAATTATGAAATGATACACATGGAATCATGTAGTAACCAAAAGTGTTAAACAAATCAAAATATATTTGATATTCTTCAAAGTAGCCACCCTTTGCCTTGATGACAGCTTTGCACACTCTTGGCATTCTTTCAACCAGCTTCATGAGTTAGTCACCTTCAATGCATTTCAATTAATAAGTGTGCCTTGTTAATTTGTGGAATTTCTTTCTTTCCTTAATGCTTTTGAGCCAGTCAGTTGTGTTGTGACAAGGTAGGGGTGGTATACAGAAGATAGCCCTATTTGGTAAAATACAAAGTTCATATTATGGCAAGAACAGCTCAAATAAGCAAAGAGAAACAACAATTTGGTTCTGTGTCAATGTTGTCCCATTCTTTCCTTAGGAGAGAAGCCCTTCAGCTGTGACCAGTGTAACATGTGCTTCATCCAGAAGTACCACATGGAGCGACACAAGAGGACCCACAGCGGAGAGAAGCCATACAGATGTGACACCTGCCAACAGGTCAGTCTGTCAGTCAGTCACAAGGGTAACTCGGTTTTACCCTCAAAGCAGAACAGATTGAAATTTAGTATTTCAATTACTTTCAAACACATTTCGAGGTAAGTCTTTTTTTAAATGTAGTTGAATGTATTTGGAAATACTTGGAAAGTGTTGTTGTGTATTTATTTAAGTATTTTCAAGTACAAATATGTAGCCTTTAACACTCACAACAAATTTGGTTACTGATAAGCTCCTAAAATGGAACGCAGTACCTGTACAGTAAGATGTACATGAAGTCAGAGTTCAGGGTCTCCGCCTTTTCAGCTCTGTATGGGATTCAACTGACAGCCTTTCTAAACCTGAGCACTACTCGCAACAAGAATATGCCCCCAACCCTCCCGCTGATTGGGCTCCTTTTACAAATGTTTTGTCTGAGTGAGGGCAATGCTGTATATCAATGTGTTCTGAGACGTTGAGAATTATAAAAAAAATACCGCTTTGACGTCATGAAAGCAAACAACACATCCTTGAGTCCAAATGTGCATTTCACATTTCCATATGATAAAACATGTAATTTGTATATCAACGTTTATGATCGCGTTGTTTGATGTACAGTTACGAGGATGACATGGCGTCATACCCTGGGTTCTTCTGAACAGAATGAGCCTGTGTTGGTCATATTGTAAAGAGAATGATCATGAGAACAAGCACCCAAATGCACTCATGACTCTATTCTTATGCCCAACAGAAATATGATGTGTCTCTGAAGTTCTTTGTGAAAGTCTAGCACTGTAAGATCAGATTTTATAACTTCGCTAGTAGCGATGGGCATTTGACATTTTTATGTTCGAGTAGTCAAGTCCTCAAGTACTTAAAACATTTTTTTTTACTAAAGGGCCCACACTGGGGGGGGGGGGGGGGGGGGTCTAAATTATCTATATGCCAACAGTGCGCAACAATGCCTCATTTATTACCATTACAGATAACGAATCCTAATTGCTAAATTGCCTCGGACTCTGAGTGTACAAAGCATTAGGAACACCTGCTCTTTGACCAGGTGAAAGCTATGATCCCCTATTGATGTAATTAATTCAATTCACTTCAATCAGTGTACATGAAGGGAGGAGGAGACGTTAAATAAGGATTTTTAATCAGTGAGACAATTGAGACATGGATTGTGTATGTATGTGTGCCATTCAGAGGGTGAATAGGCAAGACACAATAATTTTTTTGCCTGTGAACGGGTATGGTAGTAGGTGCCAATCACACCGGTTTGAGAGTTTTAAGAATCCGAACACTCCCGGGTTTTTCACGCTCAACAGTTTCCTGTGTGTATCAAAGAATGGTCCACCACCCAAAGAACATCCAGCCAACTTGACACAACTGTGGGAAACATTGGAGTCAACATGGGCCAAAATCCCCGTGGAACGCTTTCGACACCATGTAGTCATGCCCCAATGAATTGAGGTTAAAGGGGGGTGCAACTCTATATGAAGGTGTTCCTAATGTTTTGTACAGCCAAGAAAAGAAAAGTGCCATTTAAGATTCCCTTATTGAAACCGTAATATCAACTGGTTATATTATGCAACACGATCTTCAAAAAGGTAGTACCCTCAGTGGCGCTTGCTTGTAGAAGCCTATGGCTGTGCAATGGCATAGTCTTGTTTTGTTAATTTAGTAGACAATACCCTCTTACTTCCCGAGCCCATATTGCATTCAAGAAGCATCTGTTTTATAGTATAAAAAACATGATGTAATATAACAGAATAAAATAGAACGGAATAGTGCAGGGGGGACGCACGCGCATCTCGTGTCTAGAACAGTTATTCCATTTCGAAAATTCCAAAAGAACAGACCAAATCGAACAATGGTATATTGAAAAAGACATTTGTTTGTAACCCTGAAAGACTTGGTCTTTCAACCCGTTTTAAATTAACTCTGTCTTTTTCAATATACCATTGTTCGATTTGGTCTGTTCTTTTGGAATTTTCGAAATGGAATAACAATTCCACTTTGAACTGGGGGGGATGAAACCAATTCTAACCAATTCTAAATGGCACTAGCAGTTCGCAAAGTAGGATCCCAGCAGCCATAAACCCTGGCTTTTTGTACGATTTCTCTTAAAATCTGATTTTAAATCTAACTTTAACCACATTGTTAAATGTATGCCTATTCCTAACCTTAAATGAAGAGCAAAAATGTAATTTTTGTTTCTGTATTATTTAAACATGCCATTTTGACTTTGTGGCTGTGGTAACTAGTGACAATTTCAATTATTCCAAAAAATGCAGCTCATTGTTGGAACACATTTCCTTACTTCAGTCAACCAGTCCATTTGTGTGTGGCTACATGGAGACACTAGTTAGACCTCTCACTCAAACCCTTGTCATTTTTTTGTTTGATGCACCTAACCCCAAGTCTCATGAATATTCTTACTATGTTACTGAATGTAACCAGTGTTATTTCAGATTTCTTTCATTGACAAATGCTGCAAAAAGTACAGTAAATGTAAAATGCACATAAAATCAAGTGTAATGTTTGGATTCAGTCTTGAAGTCCAGTAAGGTGAACTGTTGTGGATTTCCAAAGTGTTCTCTTTCATTTGCTTCCATGATTATACATATGCTTCTCATATTTCTTCTGTTAACGTTTCTATTCGCATATTTCTTCCAGTAAAAACATTGTGCCCCTATCCATAGGCCAATTCCCGTAAGTGGAAAGGTTTAAGTACTAAATGCACTTGAACCAAGGTCTGCTTGGTCCTAGGTGTATTTGATATAATGTATTTGGAAGTAAGTATTTGAAAATAGTTTTGTCCATTTATAGGAAAGTATTTGAAAATACTACATAATATGTCAAATAGAAGTAGCTGATTTGGCCACATTATTTGAAAATACTTAAAAATACACATGTTCTATGTATTTTAGTAACATACTTGAATAAGCATTTATTTGAACCCAGGTCCGATTGACAATAGTTATTGATATCAAGAACTGACATCAATGTTTGCAGTTTGCAGTTTATCTCAATCTAGCATGTGTTTGCTCAAAATATGATGGGTGTTCCACACTGTTGGACGCTTGCTATGTGCTAGATGCAGTAGATGGTATAGAGTACAGTATATACATATGAGATAAGTAATGTATGGTATATAAACATAAAGTGGCATAGTTTAAAGTGGCCAATGATGCATGTATTACATAAAGCACTTTGGGTGCATCTAACAGTGGGCTGATGCATCTTGCTGTCGTTGAGCCATTTGCTCAATCCAGTGACTAGAAAGTTTTCAAATACTCTGCATCTCTCCCCCCCTCTGTTCCCCTGTAGTTTTTCTCGAGGACAGACCGGTTACTGAAGCACAAGCGGACCTGCGGAGAAGCCATAAAGAAGGGCCCGGACCCCAGCATGTTGGAGCTTGCCCACGGGGACATGGGCCAGGGCAACTACTCACTCACTCAGGGAAACGCTACCGCCACCTCTGCATGCAAGAGGGGCAAGTCCAAAAACGCAGGCGAGGGCGGTGATCGTAAGCGTAAGAAGGCTGCTGCCACCACCGCGTCGTCCGGTGGCCTGCAGGACTACGGAATGGAGTGTTCCGACCCCAGCCTGCAGGGCCGCACACCCAAGCTGGTGTTCAAGAAGGCTAAGAAGGGCCTCGTCCCCATGGAGGACGGGGGGCAAAAGCTGTTGTCTCAGAAGCAGGGCTCCATGGAGCTGGCGGGGGGCTCAGGGCTAGATGCTATGGTCCTCCTCCAGGGCTGCTCCAGCGGAGGGGCAAAACGAGGCCCATCAGCCACAAGCAACAACTACGATGACGCCATGCAGTTTGTGAAGAAGCGGCGCTACCTCCAACACGTGGCCAGCAACGACTATGCAGCGTCCTCCCTCCACATGAGCCAGACCCATGCCGGCAGCGTGATCCAAGGCTCGCTGGGACACCATAACGAGCCCACCCTCACAATGCTGGACACTTCGCCCCTGGACCTCAAGCACCACGACAAGTCAGTCATCCCGGACGAAGTGCTCCAGAGCCTGCTGGACCACTACAGCCACAAGTCGGATGGCACGCACCACCACCACCACGACGTGACCTTTGACCTCTCGGACCACAGCGTCCCGCACCACGTGACCCTGCAGCCAGCGGCCCCTGTCACCCCAGAGCTGGACGACGACTCGCCCAGCGGCGGCGACAAGCAGGTGGTCATGAGTGAGTACTCCAAGTTCCTTCTGCAGGCCCTGGAGCGCACCAGCCACAGCGGGCCCTTCTCCACGCTGGGACCCAGCGGGCCCTTCCCTTTGCTCTCCAGCCCTACGGGGCCCCTCTTCTCCGATAAGCATGTCTACACTACGTCTCCGCTGGAGTGCGGCTACCCGCCCGCCGACTCCTCGCCACTGCCCATACCCTCCATCTCTTCTTCTTCCTCCTCCTTGTCTTCCTCTAAGTCCCACTACAGCATGGTGGTGGGCTCCCCCTCCCAGCCGGCCTTCCACCTCAGTGGCCTGGAGGCGGCTGGCCACCAGCAGCTCATCCCCTCTCAGGAGCTCACAGAGCAGCTGGAGAAGCAGCACCACTCCCCTGCGTTCCAGCTCACGCCCCAGGAGCTGACGGCCACCGGTGGAGCCCCCAAGGAGCAGGGGGCCAAGGGCAACGGGAGAAACGGCAGCTACTCCGACCTGGACACGCCCAAGGAAATGGACCTGCGGGCCACCTACCAGATCGAGAACTTCGCCCAGGCCTTTGGTTCCCAATTTAAGTCGGGCCGCCGCACCCCGCTGGGCTACGGCACTGGCGCCGAGGTCGACCACCGAATACGAACTCCCGTGTCAGAATTCTCAGGGTATACCAGTTTGTTAGCTGACGTCAGCGAGCCAGTAAGTACAGGATCGAAAACCCCAACAAGCCAAAGTTTCAGGTAAGGGTTAAAACGAGGTGAACCTAGTTGCGGGTCTTGTGTTTTTCTTTGTGTCCCTATACCCTTCTACATTTTGTTCTTGTAGCGAGGTCAATTTATTTTTTAAACACTGCCATTAAATGTTGATAACGAGAACTCTACCAGGGGAAGGTCTTCAAGGCCTCAAATGCAATTTTTTATATTCATTTTTTTTTTAAATCTGTATTTTGTCTTTATTTTGTTAGCGTAGTTGGTATGATATGAACGTAAACGTAGATTTTAATGTAATTTAAACTGAAAAATTAGGGGTTAGCTAAGCTTGATGATTTTTCTTTGAACTCTTGTTTTACCAATCATCATACAGTTGTAAAGTAATGATGAATGATGTTAATAATTTCAATAATATTACGTTTGTGGCAGGGAAAGGCCCAGAATTCAAATGGCAAAAAAAGTTCTATATTGTCTGTTACTAGAATCGTATTACTCAGGTATTAAGGCAAAATTGTGTAATAATAATAAAAACTTTGTATTATGAGATGCAATTAGCACACTTTTTTAAGTGTGCTTTGAGACTACAAAGCTTTGTTACTGTTATTTATCCCTCGAGGAGCGGGGGAACAAAAAGACAAAACAATTTCAGCGGATCTTCCTGTTCAGTTTTCTTCGCCATTGAACAACCCTTTCCTCTACGTGTAGCTGTGTAGAGATTACGGTACTTCTGTGTCAATGTGAAAATGACCGTTCCCATTTCCTCCCCGTAAAGGGCCACATGTAAAACACACGCCGACGTGGATATTTATACACTCAAGAACTCGTAGTGCACACAGTCCAGGCTCAACGGAAAGAGGTTTCAATCCGCAGACCTTTTTTGTTTATAAACCGTGTCAAGTGATGTTTGTCTAGGCCATGCACCTTTTGGATGGCCCCTTCAGTGGCCCGTGACAAGGAAATGTGCTGGCCCCGTTGGCGACGTTTCAACAACTGTTGTCGCTCATTTTTACTGGGTTCCACTCCACTCCTGGCTGTTAACTTCTTCTTTTTTGTCAGTGGAAATCAAACAAGCACTTTGAAAAACAAAATTGTCATTGAAAACTGAAAACATCCCAACTCAATTAAGGATGTGCAAAACCAAGTGATTATTTTTTATTTTATTAGAGGAGAGAACTGTGAACGGGGGTGGGTGGGATAGGGTGGTTTGTTGTTCTGTAGGGAGGGTTAGAATGGGGTTGAATAGATGTATTTTTGTTTGTATTTTTTTGACGGTTTGGTCAAGGGGAAGGGTTGTACAAATGATTTGCCATTACTGTATGTAACCCAATGTTCTGAGAAGATCTCTGTATTGATACCGAACAAAAATATAAACAACATGCAACAATTTCAAAGATTTGACTGAGTTACAGTTCATATAAGGAAATAAGTCAATTGAAATGTATTCATTAGGCCCTAATCTATAGATTTCACATGACTGGCCAGGGGTACAGTTATGGGTGGGCATAGGCCCACCTACTGGGGAGCCAGGCCCAGCCAATCAGAATGAGTTTTTTCCCCCACAGAAGGGCCTTATTATTTTTGGTTCCCGAGTGGCGCAGTGCATTGCATCTCAGTGCAAGAGGTGTCACTGCAGTACCTGGTGATTGGGAGTCTCATAGGGCGGCGCACAATTGGCCCAGCGTCATCCAGGGTAGGCCGTCATTTTAAATAAGAATTTGTTCTTAACTGACTTGCCTAGTTAAAGGTTAAATAAATAATATTACATTACATACCAAAATACTGCTCAGCGCAAATTAAAGAATTAAGCTTTTTGTGTGTATGGAACATTTCTGGGGTTTATTATTTCAGGTCATGAAACGTGGGACCAACACATGTTGCGTTTTATATTTTTGTTCGGTGTAAGTTTCGAGAGGGGGCAGATAATATGCTGCAACACTTCCCACTGATGTACTAAGACTCTACTGGATGCAAAAATCTAACTATTTTCCCTTTATTTATTTGTAACCTAGCAAGAGTTTTTATTTTTGCAGGGCGTTTTTGAAGTGCAAGTGCTCACTGTACATCAATCTGTCTGTACCTTATGAAATCAGGCCTGATACATAAAAATTACCTCACTCATACAGGCTCAATGTTATGGTATATATATATATATATATATATATATATATCCCCCAAAAAGGCAGTCCTTCAAACTTTGCAAGAATAAACAATGGCCTTCTTTGTCTTCCGCAGCTCAAGCCATTCTCTCCTGGCAGTCAGGGTTGATATTTAGTTAATTTCCTGTGTGCCCCCCTCCCCACCCCCACCACAGCTGATAGACTTTAAAGCTGCTCAGATCACAGGGAACAAAAGAATGGCTGACTGGCCACTTCACTCCAAAACACACACTATGCTTTTAAAGAAAAGAGGGAGAGCGAGAGACAGATGAGGAAATAAAAAATATGATTGACCTAAATATACAGTGGGGTCCAAAATTGACAACCTTGATAAAGATCAATAAAAGTGACTGTAAAATACTGAGCTATATTGTATTCTCAAACAAATGGGGGAAAAATATTAGATTATGCTTCAGTGCCATTATCCTCTGAAGGTGAAGTATTGAAAACAGAGTTATCAATACTTTTGACCCCCACCTTTGTTCTCTGAGCAATTGTATTAGTATTCAATATTGTATTTTCCCCAGCATGCAATATAGCTCAGTATTGGAATTATTTTATACAGCCATTTTTGCTCATTTTTGTCAAGTGTGTCTTTCAGAGATCAATGTACCTCATATCACTGAAGCGTCAGAAAACAGGGACACGTTTCATGTATGTAGTGGAAATACTTGTAGTATAGGTTAAACATTTGTATAATCATGTAACAATGCCTGTGTTTACAATTATAGAAGAGCAATTGACTCGTTGAATTGCAAAATGTATTTGTTTTGTCTAAAGCCTTCACGCCAAGCAGTGTTGCATTCTAGATGCCTCATAGAAACTTTAATTTCTCATGTTATATCCCTTATTTTTGTTACTCGCCATAAATGTGTTGATATGATCTCTAGAAGGATATTGTTTACAAAAATGTACAAAAACACTAAAAATGTATGTTAATTTTTTTGTTTTTGTTTCTACCGATATGCATGATATGTTTTTATGGCTTTTTTTCTGATCGTCACCACAACACCAAATTTTGTAGCAGATGCCTCCCCATCCCTGTCTTTTTTTGTTTTGTTCAAGACCCTTGTGATATGATTTACAGGGCTGTACCTGTTATTGAATTTATAAAACGATTTAGAGAAGCCAATAAAAACATTTTTTGGTAATAAAAAAATGCCTGTGCAGACTGGACTTGATTGTGATAGTGAAGTCAGCAATGATTTTTGTAAGGGTTTGAACCACAGTAAAGACTGGCAAGAGCTCACATTTTAGATTTTTGGATTGACTCACAATTATATTGCGAGATTTGAGTTACAGGGGGGGTACGGGAGCAAAATAATGGAAATATCAATGTTAAAATCAAATCAAATCAAATTTTATTTGTCACATACACATGGTTAGCAGATGATAATGCGAGTGTAGCGAAATGCTTGTGCTTCTAGTTCCGACAATGCAGTAATAACGAACAAGTAATCTAACTAACAATTCCAAAAAACTACTGTCTTAAACACAGTGTAAGGGGATAAAGAATATGTACATAAGGATATATGAATGAGTGATGGTACAGAGCAGCATAGGCAAGATACAGTAGATGATATCGAGTACAGTATATACATATGAGATGAGTATGTAAACCAAGTGGCATAGTTAAAGTGGCTAGTGATACATGTATTACATAAGGATGCAGTCGATGATATAGAGTACAGTATCTACGAATGCATATGAGATGAATAATGTAGGGTAAGTAACATTATATAAGGTAGCATTGTTTAAAGTGGCTAGTGATATATTTACATCATTTCCTATCAATTCCCATTATTAAAGTGGCTGGGGTAGAGTCAGTGTCATTGACAGTGTGTTGGCAGTAGCCACTCAATGTTAGTGGTGGCTGTTTAACAGTCTGATGTCCTTGAGATAGAAGCTGTTTTTCAGTCTCTCGGTCCCAGCTTTGATGCACCTGTACTGACCTCGCCTTCTGGATGACAGCGGGGTGAACAGGCAGTGGCTCGGGTGGTTGATGTTAGTGTAATTTGGACCATGATATGTTCTATTGTAATCCTTTAAAATCTTCCTGATATGATTATTCTTTAAAATCATATTTTAAGATTCTTTATCAATGAATTCAAAGCGGACGCTAACATCTGTACTGACTGGTAAGTGACCTGGCATAGGGAGAATCTCAATTGCATATCCTCTTCCGCTCTCCTCCTTCTCAAAACCCTTTCGAGGAGAATGTTGGAGGAGATGTACATCTGGCATTCTCATCCAATGGGTTTTGAGAAGGAGGCGAGGAGTATGCTATTGAGATTCTCCCATAGTCTTTCTCTACCACATTCGGTCATTCATTTAGTTATCATTTTGTTCCTCAACACAGACAACTGTGTGTACCCAACCTTAAGTTGGTCAAGGTAGCCTAGCGGTTAAGTGTTGGACAAGTAACCGAAAGGTTGCTGATTTGAATCCCTGAGGAAACTAGGTGAAAAATCTGTGCCCTTGAGCAAGGCACTTAACGTCTGCTAAATGACAATACATTTTTTTCCACGTCTTATGTTTTGGTAATACTTTACATTAAGGTTCCCTTTAAATGTGTAAATGGTTAATAAGTAGTTAGACAGTTAAATATCAATGAATTAGGACTTAGTTTGACATTATCTAATGTTAACCCTTTACCATCTCCCATTACAAGGTACACATTTTTCCCCTCTAAGGAATCATCTTTATCCTAAAGCTTCATGTTCAGATATTCCATGTTATTTCTTGTACCAGCTTTTGCATATGTTCTCAGCTTGACAGTTACTGCATCCATGTATCCCACTGATGTGTTCATGTTTGCTGTCCTGATACATTCTTTACATTTTATTTCACCTTTATTTAACCAGGTAGGCCAGTTGAGAACAAGTTCTCATTTACAACTCCGACCTGGCCAAGATAAAGCAAAGCAGTGCGACAAAAACAACACAGACTTACACATAAACAAACATACAGTCAATAAGAAAATAAAAATTGAAAAATCTATGTACACTGTGTGCAAATGTAGGGAGGTAGGCAATAAATAGGCCCTAGAGGTGAAAATAATTACAGTTTAGCATTAATACTGAAGTGATGTGCAGATGATGATGTGCACGTAGAGATACTGGGGTGCAAAAGAGCAAGAGGGTAAGTAATAATATGGGGATGAGGTAGTTGGGTGTGCCATTTACAGATTGGCTGTGTACAGTGATCGGTAAGCTGCTCAGACAGCTGTTGTTAAAGGCCTAATAAAGTTGAATACAGAAGTATAATTTACCTTTTTTTATTTTTTTGTGATTTTCACTAGTCTTTATCTTATCCCACCTTTTGGTTTTGCTTTATTTCTCCCCACTGGCAGTGGGAAGAGGGGTGTAGGAGAAAATGGCATTCCCTTTAACCAATTGCAAAAGCCACCTGAACTATCTGATAAGATGGTGCCAGGAACAGTCCAAAAGGCTCAAGTTCTAGACTTCACAGCTTAAAATTATAACACACACCCCACATGGTGTAAAGAGAGTGGGGAGAACCTTGGGTCGGCTCTAGGCATAAGCGAAAATAAGCGACTGCATATGGCCATGTGGCCGGTAGGGGTTCCTGACCATTTAAAAATTAATAATTGTGTGTGTAATTATTTATTTGTGTGTATGTATGTATGTATATATATATATATATATATATATATATATATATATATATATATATATGCAACGATTTTTACTGAGTTGCGATTCATATAAGGAAATCGGTCAACTAAAATAAATGAATTTGTCCGTAATCAATGGATTTCACTTGACTGGGCAGGATTGGCACTGATGGGTGGAGACTAGAGGTCGACCGATTTAGATTTTTCAACACCGATACCGATTATTGGAGGACCAAAAAAGACAATACCGATTAATCGGCCGATTATAATTTTTTTGTTTGTTTTTTTTTGTTTTTTTTTGTTGTTGTTGTAATAATGACAATTACAACAATACGGAATTAACACTTATTTTAACTTAATATAATACATCAATAAAATCAATTTCGCCTCAAATAAATAATGAAACATGTTCAATTTGGTTTAAATAATGCAAAAACAAAGTGTTGGAGAAGAAAGTAAAAGTGCAATATGTGCTATGTAAGAAAGCTAACGTTTCAGTTCTTTCTCAGAACATGAGAACATATGAAAGTTGGTGGTTCCTTTTAACATGAGTCTTCAATATTCCCAGGTAAGAAGTTTTAGGTTGTAGTTATTATAGGACTATTTCCCTCTATACCATTTGTATTTCATTAACCTTTGACTATTGGATGTTCTTATAGGCACTTTAGTATTGCCAGTGTAACGGTATAGCTTCCTTCCCTCTCCTCGCTCCTCCCTGGGCTCGAACCAGCAACACAACGACAACAGCCCCATCGAAGCAGCGTTACCCATGCAGAGCAAGGGGAACAACTACTAGAAGGCTCAGAGCGAGTGACGTTTGAAACGCTAACTAGCTAGCGCTAACTAGCTAGCCATTTCACTTCGGTTACACCAGCCTCATCTCGGGAGTTGATAGGCTTGAAGTCATAAACAGCTCAATGCTTGAAGCACAACAAAGAGCTGCTGGCAAAACACACGAAAGTGCCGTTTGAATGAATGTTTACGCCCCTGCTTCTACCTACCACCGCTCAGTCAGATACTTAGATACTTGTATGCTCAGCCAGATTATATGCAACGCAGGACACGCTAGATAATATCTAGTAATATCATCAACCATGTGTAGTTAACTAGTGATTATGATTGATTGTTTTTTATAAGATAAGTTTAATGCTAACTAGCAACTTACCTTGGCTTACTGCATTCGCGTAACAGGCAGTCTCCTTGTGGAGTGCAACGAGAGAGAGGCAGGTCGTTATTGCGTTGGACTAGTTAACTATAAGGTTGCAAGATTGGAATCCCCCGAGCTGACAAGGTAAAAATCTGTCGTTTTGCCCCTGAACGAGGCAGTTAACCCACCGTTCCTAGGCCGTCATTGAAAATAAGAATGTGTTCTTAACTGACTTGCCTAGTTAAATAAAGGTATATAAAAAAAATTAAAAGAATCATATTTCTTTTAAATCGGCGCCCAAAATACCGATTTCTGATTGTTATGAAAACTTGAAATCGGGCCTAATTAATCGGCCATTCCGATTAATCGGTCGACCTCTAGTGGAGACATTGGGATCTAGGCAAAGCCAATCGGAATGAGTTTTTCCCCACAAAAGGGCTTTATTACCCACCAAAATACTCCTCAGTTTCATCAGCTGTCCGGGTGGCTGGTCTCAGATGATCCTACAGGTGAAGAAACCGGATGGCATGGTTACACGTGGTCTGCAGTTGAGGCTGGTTGGACGTACTGCCGAATTCTCTAAAACGATGTTGGAGGTGGCTGATGGTATAGAAATTAACATTAAATTCTCTGGCAACAGTTCTGTTGGACATTCCTGCATGCAAATTGCACGCTCCCTCAACTTGAGACATGTGGCATTGTTACAAAACTGCACATTTTAGAGTTGTCTTTTGTCTCTAGCACAAGGTGCTAATGATCATGCTGTTTAATCAGCTTCTTGATATTCCACATGTCAGGTGGATGGATTATCTTGGCAAAGGAGAAATGCTTTTTAACAGGAATGGAAAGAAGTTTGTGCACAAAATTTGAGAGATATAAGCTGGACAATTTCTGGGATCTTTTATTTCAGCTCATGGGACCAACACTTTACATGATGCATTTATATATATATATTTTGTGTGTGTGTATTTATACAAGCATACATGCATACACACACATATTTTCTAGATTGTGAAGGCCAGCATCCCGGAGTCGCCTCTTCACTGTTGACGTTGAGAGTGGTGTTTTGGGGGTACTATTTAATGAAGCTGCCAGCTGAGGACTTGTGAGGCATCTGTTTCTCAAACTAGACACTCTAATGCACCGGGGCCTCCCACTCTTTCCATTCTGGTTAGGGCCAGTTTGCGATGTTCTGTGAAGGGAGTAGAGATCTTCAGTTTCTTGGCAAGTTCTTGCATGGAATAGAACAAGTCCAACAACATTTCTCAGAACAAGAATAGACTGATGAGTTTCAGAAGAAAGTATTCAGACACCTTGACACACCTATATTTGGGAGAGTTTCTCCCATTCTGGGCCACTCAAGGACATTCAGAGACTTGTCCGAAGCCAAGACAACAAAGGAGTGGCTATGTGCTTAGGGTCGTTGTCATGTTGGAAGGTGAACCGTCGCCCCAGTCTGAGGTCCTGAGTGCTCTGGAGCAGGTTTTTATCAAGGATCTCTCTGTACTTTGCTCCACTCCTTTCCCTCATCCTGACTAGTCTCCCAGTCACTGCCGCTGAAATATTTCCCCACAGCATGATGCTGCCACCACCATGCTTCACCGTAGGGATGGTGCCAGGTTTCCTCCAGATGTGGCGCTTGTCATTCAGGCCAAATAGTTCAGTCTTTGTTTCATCAGACCAGAGAATCTTGTTTCTCATGGTCTGAGAGGCCTTTAGGTGCCTTTTGGCAATATCGCAAGTGGGCTGTCGTGTGTGTGTGTATATGCTCACTCACTCACTCAGAGGGAGAGAGAGAGCATTCTGACAGTATTCAGACCCCATTGATTGAGGGGGGAAATTATTTAAACATTTTAGAGTAAGGCTATAAAGTAACAAGTGAAGGGGTCTGAATACTTTCCAAGTGGTGTAGAGAGGGAGAGATTCCGATATAGTAGAAAGTCAGTCGGTGTCTCAACTTACTGTTGAGAATTAGAATAGTAGAATACACAAGGTGGAATTTTGAAATTTGGTTGTGCATCAGAATAATTGGAATCTATGCTTCAAGATTGTTTTGATCACATGGACTGGGAAATGTTCCGTGTTGCCTCTGAGAAGAGTATCAACTGACTCTTCATCAAGAAGTGCATCGAGGATGTTGTTCCCATTGTGATGTTTAGAATTGACTCAAACCTAAAAACATGGATAGATGGCAGCATTCGTGCAAAACGGAATGTGCAAACCGCTGCATTTAAGCACTGCAAGGTAACTGGGAACATGGATGTGTACTGGCAGACCACCTATGTCCTCCATAAGGATATCAGAGGCAAAATGACAGTACAGGGACAAAGTGGAGTCGCAATTTAACGGATCTGAAACAACGTATGTGGCAGGGACTTCAGACAGTCATATTCAATCTCTCCATATCCTAGTCTGTTGTCCCCACTTGTTCCTGTACCCAAGAAAGCAAACTAAGTAACTGAACTAAATGACTATTGCCTCGTAGCACTCACTTCTGTCATCTAATTTAGGATCATATCACCTTAAACGACACCCTAGACCCACTACAATTTGCATACCGCCCCAACAGAACCCCACCCTGTGCAACTGTGTCCTGGACTTCCGGACGGGCCGACTCCAGGTTGTGAAGGTAGGAAGCAACCCTTCCTCCACTCAGGCCCCAGTGTTGAGGATCACACAGGGGTGTGTGCTCGGCCCCCTCCTCTACTCCCTGTTCCCCTATGACTTTGGGGCCACACACTTCTGCAACTCAGTCGTCAAGTTTTCTGCTGACACAACAGTGGTAAGCCTGATTTCTAAGCACGACGAGAATGCCAGGGTGGTGCCAGGAAAATAACCTCTCCCTGAGCGTCAACAAAACAAAGGAGCTGATCGTGGACTACAGAAGACAGCAGAGAGCGCACACCCCCATCCACATAGATGGGCCGCAGTGGACAGGGTCAAAAGATCCCTACCCTCACAAACTTCTACAGATACACCATCGATCATTTTGTCGGGCTGGCACTCTGTCTGCCCTCCAGGACAACTACATTACCCAGTGTCACAGGAAGGCTACAAACATCATCAAGGACCTCAGCAACCTGAGCCACGGATTGCTCACTGTGTCTTATGACCGAAAAGAGCTTCTGGATATCAGGACAGCGATTACTCGCCCTGTACTGGATGAATACCTTTTCTTTACGAGTTGGATGGGAAGGATTTACTTCAGACGCCCGACAAGGCTATCATCCCGTCATTCGCAAGAGAAAGAGACAGATATCGGGGACAAAGGTCTGGGTTCCTTGTAAGGATCTGATGACGCGTGGTTAATCTGCCTTTACTATTGGTCCTATTAGCCAATGTAAAATCATTGGATAATAAATTAGACGAGCTACGAGCACATATAACATTAAAAACGGTAAAATCTTATGTTTCACCAAGTTGTGGCTGAACGACGACATGAATAACATAGCTGAAGGGCTTTAAGCTTTTTCGGCAGCATAGAACAGCGGCCTCTGGTAGGACAAGGGGTGACTGCCTATGTATATTTGTAAACAACAGCGGGTGCACAAAATCTAGGGAAGTCTCAAGGTTTTGCTCGCCTGAGGTAGAGTATCTCATGATAAGCTTTAGACCACACTATTTACCAAGAGTTTTCATCTATATTGTTCGTAGCTGTCCATTTACCACCACAAACTGATGCTGGCACTAAGACTGCACTCAATGAGCTGTATGCGGCCGTACGCAAACAGGATAACACTCATCCTAATGCTCGGGGACTTTAATGCATGGAAACTTAAATACGTTTTACATAATTTCTTCCAGCATGTTATATGTGCAACGAGAGGGGGAAAAAACTCTAGACCACCTTTACTCCACACACAGAGACGTGTACAAAGCTCTCCCTCGCCCTCCTTTTGGCAAATCTGACCTGATTCCTACTTACAAGCAGATGGAGCAGATGCTAAGCTACAGGACTGTTTTGCTAGCACAGACTGGAATATGTTCCAGGATTCTTTCCGATGGCATTGAGGAGTTCACCACGTCAGTCACTGGCTTCATCAATAAGTGCATCAATGACGTTGTTCCCAGAGTAACCTTACGTACATACACCAACCAGAAACCATTCTGGATTACAGGCAACATCCCCACTGAGCTAAATGGTAGAGCTGCCGCTTTCAAGGAGCGGGACTCGAACCCAGAAGCTTATAAGAAATCCCTCTATGCCGTGTTGCTGTGTGTTTTGTTGCCAACCTTACTTTGCTACCTGACAACTTTACGGTTTTCACTTTTTAATTACTGTTTATATTTTTGGTTTTTCCCTCAACTTTTTTTTTCATTCAACTTTTTCACTCCGGACGCTTTATCTGGACATGGTTCGTCAGGACCTCCAACAGCCGAAGCTAAGTAGTTTTAGGTTTGTGAGTACAGTATATACATATGTAACATTAACATGATGCCTTATAATTGCAGTCGCTGTACTCATAATATACAGGAGAACGATCGCCTTACGTCGAGGATAGCTGTGCTACAAGCCCAGATTCAGACGCAATCGTTAGGCAAGGGTTATTTCAGTGTAGGAATGGATGAAACAGCATCTGTGCCACCAGTAAGTACAGATAGTAACGTTAGTATAAATCCCTTCGCACGGTCCCCGCAGCCGGACAACTTTCTCAAGGTTTCTGGAGAGAAATGCTGTAGGAATGCTCAACCGGTGTCGCTCATTCAGCAGACAGAAACTTTCAACCGGTTTTCCCCATTAAGCAACGAGTTAGAGTCAGAGGCCGAGCCTTCTCTTGTCTCTGCTCCTCCCGTTACGGGGTCTGAGACGCCGAAGCTTCCCACCATTAGCTCTGACAAATTGAAAACTCTAGTCATTACCTGCAGTATTAGACTTAAAATGAATCATCCAGTGATCATACACTGTTTACCAGGAGGCAGGGCTACCGACGTTAAGGCTAATCTGAAGATGGTGCTGGCTAAAGCTAAAACTGGCAAGTGTAGAGAGTATAGAGATATTGTTATCCACGTCGGCACCAACGATGTTAGGATGAAACAGTCAGATCACCAAGCGCAACATAGCTTCAGGGTGTAAATCAGCTAGAAAGATGTGTCGGCATCGAGTAATTGTCTCTGGCCCCCTCCCAGTTAGGGGGAGTGATGAGCTCTACAGCAGTCTCACAACTCAATCGCTGGTTCAAAACAGTTTTCTACCCCTCCCAAAAGATAGAATTTGTAGATAATTGGCCCTCTTTCTGGGACTCACCCACAAACAGGACCAAGCCTGACCTGCTGAGGAGTGACGGACTCCATCCTAGCTGGAGGGGTGCTCTCATCTTATCTACCAACATAGACAGGGCTCTAACTCCTCTAGCTCCACAATGAAATAGGGTGCAGGCCAGGCAGCAGGCTGTTAGCCAGCCTGCCAGCATAATGGAGTCTGCCACTAGCACAGTCAGTGTAGTCAGCTCAGCTATCCCCATTGAGACCGTGTCTGTGCCTCGACCTAGGTTGGGCAAAACTAAACATGGCGGTGTTCGCCTTAGTATTCTCACTAGGATAAAGACCTTCTCCACTCCTCCTGTCATTATTGAAAGAGATCATGATGCCTCACATCTCAAAATAGGGCTACTTAATGTTAGATCCCTTACTTCAAAGGCAATTATAGTCAATTAACTAATTACTGATCATAATCTTGATGTGATTGGCCTGACTGAAATATGGCTGAAGCCTGATGAATTTACTGTGTTAAATGAGGCCTCGCCTCCTGGCTACACTAGTGACCATAACCCCCGTGCATCCCGCAAAGCCGGAGGTGTTGCTAACATTTACGATAGCAAATTTCAATTTACAAAAAAAAAATAACGTTTTCGTCTTTTGAGCTTCTAGTCATGAAATCTATGCAGCCTACTCAATCACTTTTTATAGCTACTGTTTACAGGCCTCCTGGGCCATATACAGCGTTTCTCATTGAGTTCCCTGAATTCCTATCGGACCTTGTCTAGCAGATAATATTCTAATCTTTGGTGACTTTAATATTCACATGGAAAAGTCCACAGACCCACTCCAAAAGGCATTCGGATCCATCATCAGTGGGTTTTGTCCAACATGTCTCTGGACCTACTCACTGTCACAGTCATACTCTGGACCTAGTCATGTCCCATGGAATAAATGTTGTGGATCTTAATGTTTTTCATCATAATCCTGGACTATCGGACCACCATTTTATTATGTTTGCAATTGCAACAAATAATCTGCTCAGACCCCAACCAAGGAACATCAAAAGTCGTGCTATAAATTCACAGACAACACAAAGATTCCTTGATGTCCTTTCAGACTCCCTCTGTCTACCCAAGGACCCCAGAGGACAAAAATCAGTTAACCACCTAACTGAGGAACTCAATTTAACCTTGCGCAATACCCTAGATGCAGTTGCACCCCTAAAAACTAAAACATTTCTCATAAGAAACTAGCTCCCTGGTATACAGAAAATACCCGAGCTCTGAAGCAAGCTTCCAGGAAATTGGAATGGAAATGGCGCCACACCAAACTGGAAGTCTTCCGACTAGCTTGGAAAGACAGTACCGTGCAGTATCGAAGAGCTCTTACTGCTGCTCGATCATTCTATTTTTCCAACTTAATTGAGGAAAATCCTAAATTCCTTTTTGATACGGTCGCAAAGCTAACTAAAAAGCAGCATTCCCCAAGAGAGGATGGCTTTCACTTCAGCAGTAATAAGTTCATGAACTTCTTTGAGGAAAAGATCATGATTATTAGAAAGCAAATTACGGACTCCTTTTTAAATCTGCGTATTCCTTCAAAGCTCAGTTTTCCAGAGTCTGCACAACTCTGCCAGGACATAGGATCAAGAGAGACACTCAAGTGTTTTAGTACTATATCTCTTGACACAATGATGAAAATAATCATGGCCTCTAAACCTTCAAGCTGCATACTGGACCCTATTCCAACTAAACTACTGAAAGAGCTGCTTCCTGTGCTTGGCCCTCCTATGTTGAACATAATAAATGGCTCTCTATCCACCGGATGTGTACCAAACTCACTAAAAGTGGCAGTAATAAAGCCTCTCTTGAAAAAGCCAAACCTTGACCCAGAAAATATAAAAAACAATCGGCCTATATCGAATCTTCCATTCCTCTCAAAAATTTTAGAAGATGCTGTTGCGCAGCAACTCACTGCCTTCCTGAAGACAAACAATGTATACGAAATGCTTCAGTCTGGTTTTAGACCCCATCATAGCACTGAGACTGCACTTGTGAAGGTGGTAAATTACCTTTTAATGGCATCAGACCGAGGCTCTGCATCTGTCCTCGTGCTCCTAGACCTTAGTGCTGCTTTTGATACCATCGATCACCACATTCTTTTGGAGAGATTGGAAACCCAAATTGGTCTACATGGACAAGTTCTGGCCTGGTTTAGATCGTATCTGTCGGAAAGATATTAGTTTGTCTCTGTGAATGGTTTGTCCTCTGACAAATCAACTGTACATTTCGGTGTTCCTCAAGGTTCCGTTTTAGGACCACTATTGTTTTCACTATATACACTGCTCAAAAAAATAAAGGGAACACTTAAACAACACGATGTAGTCAATCACACTTCTGTGAAATCAAACTGTCCACTAAGGAAGCAACACTGATTGACAATAAATTTCACATGCTGTTGTGCAAATGGAATCGACAGCAGGTGGAAATTATAGGCAATTAGCAAGACACCCCCAATAAAGGAGTGGTTCTGCAGGTGGTGACCACAGACCACTTCTCAGTTCCTATGCTTCCTGGCTGATGTTTTGGTCACTTTTGAATGCTGGCGGTGCTTTCACTGTAGTGGTAGCATGAGACGGAGTCTACAACCCACACAAGTGTCTCAGGTAGTGCAGCTCATGCAATATGGCACATCAATGCGAGCTGTGGCAAGAAGGTTTGCGGTGTCTGTCAGCGTAGTGTCCAGAGCATGGAGGCGCTACCAGGAGACAGGCCAGTACATCAGGAGACGTGGAGGAGGCCGTAGGAGGGCAACAACCCAGCAGCAGTACCGATACCTCCGCATTTGTGCAAGGAAGAGCAGGAGGAGCACTGCCAGAGCCCTGAAAAATGACCTCCAGCAGGCCACAAATGTGCATGTGTCTGCTCAAACGGTCAGAAACAGACTCCATGAGGGTGGTATGAGGGCCCAACGTCCAGAGGTGGGGGTTGTGCTTACAGCCCAACACCGTGCAGGACGTTTGGCATTTGCCAGAGAACACCAAGATTGGCAAATTCGCCACTGGCGCCCTGTGCTCTTCACAGATGAAAGCAGGTTCACACTGAGCACATGTGACAGACGTGACAGAGTCCGGAGACGCCGTGGAGAACGTTCTGCTGCCTGCAACATCCTCCAGCATGACTGGTTTGGGCGGTGGGTCAGTCATGGTGTGGGGTGGCATTTCTTTGGGGGGCCGCACAGCCCTCCATGTGCTCGCCAGAGGTAGCCTGACTGCCATTAGGTACCGAGATGAGATCCTCAGACCCCTTGTGAGACCATATGCTGGTGCGGTTGGCCCTGGGTTCCTCCTAATGCAAGACAATGCTAGTGCCTGGAGTGTGTCAGCAGTTCCTGCAAGAGGAAGGCATTGATGCTATGGACTGGCCCGCCCATTCCCCAGACCTGAATCCAATTGAGCACATCTGGGACATCATGTCTCACTCCATCCACCAACGCCACGTTGCACCACAGACTGTCCAGGAGTTGGCGGATGCTTTAGTCCAGGTCTGGGAGATCCCTCAGGAGACCATCCGCCACCTCATCAGGAGCATGCCCAGGCGTTGTAGGGAGGGCATACAGGCACGTGGAGGCCACACACACTACTGAGCCTCATTTTGACTTGTTTTAAGGACATTGCATCAAAGTTGGATCAGCTTGTAGTGTGGTTTTCCACTTTAATTTTGAGTGTGACTCCAAATCCAGACCTCCGTGGGTTGATAAATTGGATTTCCATTGATAATTTTTGTATGATTTTGTTGTCAGCACATTCAACTATGTAAAGAAAAAAGTATTTAATAAGAATATTTCATTCATTCAGATCTAGGATGTGTTATTTTAGTGTTCCCTTTATTTTTTTGAGCAGTGTATTTTACCTCTTGGGGATGTCATTCGAAAACATAATGTTAACTTTCACTGCTATGCGGATGACACACAGCTGTACATTTCAATGAAACATGGGGAAGCCCCAAAATTGCCCTCGCTAGAAGCATGTGTTTCAGACATAAGGAAGTGGATGGCTGCAAACTTTCTACTTTTAAACTCGGACAAAACAGAGATGCTTGTTCTAGGTCCCAAGAAACAAAGAACTTCTGTTGAATCTGACAATTAATCTTAATGGTTGTACAGTCGTCTCAAATAAAACTGTGAAGGACCTCGGCGTTACTCTGGACCCTGATCTCTCTTTTGAAGAACATATCAAGACTGTTTCAAGGACAGGTTTTTTTCTATCTACGTAACATTGCAAAAATCTGAAACTTTCTGTCCAAAAATGATGCAGAAAAATGAATCCATGCTTTTGTCACTTCTAGGTTAGACTACTGCAGTGCTCTACTTTCCGGCTACTCGGATAAAGCAATAAATAAACTTCAGTTAGTGCTAAATGCGGCTGCTAGAATCCTGACTAGAACCAAAAAATGTGATCATATTACTCCAGTGCTAGCCTCCCTACACTGGCTTCCTGTCAAGGCAAGGGCTGATTTCAAGGTTTTACTGCTAACCTACAAAGCATTACATGGGCTTGCTCCTACCTATCTCTCTGATTTGGTCCTACCGTACATACCTACACGTACGCTACGGTCACAAGACACAGGCCTCCTAAATGTCTCTAGAATTTCTAAGCAAACAGCTGGAGGCCGTGCTTTTTCCTATAGAGCTCCATTTTTATTGAATGGTCTACCTACTGTGAGCGGACCAAGTATAAACGAGTCAGGAGTGGGTTTTCTTGGTTGAACACAGTTCTCTATTGAGGGCATTTGGTCAACACAAATAGTCCAACATAATCAATGAAAATCTTCCAAGGAAAAACCTACATCTTCTTCTCCGGATGAAACCGGAACACAATAGGCTTATCTTTAAACTACAACAAAAAGTCACGGGATTGTCACCGTCTTAGTGGTTCTTCCTGGATAGCTCCATCTCTCTCTGTGGCCATCTTCCAGAGATAGTTTTTTCCCTTTTCTGCTGGTTCCATTCTCTCTCTTATAGGGGAAGGAGAGTATGTCATTAGTACCGTCAGCTGTGCTTAATTGCCTCTGGTTACCTTGTCTCCCATGCCTTGTTGGGCTACTATCCATGAGCCCAGCCTGCCCTCTGGTGGTCCTTCCACATACCTTCCCCCCCAGGACCGAACCGGAGGGTCGGGCGCCAGACGCACCGTCTTGGTCGCGTCGGGACAGCGCGTCTGCATTCCCGTTCCTCGATCCGGCCCTGTGGATGACATGGAAAGAGAACGGTTGTAAAGACAAAAACCATCTGGCTATTCTGTTGTTATTGTTTCTCTTACCAGCCATCCACGTGAGGGGCGCATGGTCAGTAACTAATGCGAACCTCCGACCCAGTAGGTAGTACCGGAGATAATCGAGGGCCCACTTGATGGCTAAGGCCTCTTTCTCTACGGTCGCATACCTCTGTTCCCGATCGCTGAGCTTCCTACTAAATGAAGAGAATCGGCTTCTCTGCTTCACCTTTACCCTGAGCTAGTACGGCCCCGAGCCCTGTATCCGAGGCGTCGACCTGCACAATGAACTCTTGTGAGAAGTCCGGAGCCTGTAGAACGGGATCAGAACACAGGCCATCTTTCAGCAATTGAAAGGCCTCTTCCGTCTCGTCTTTCCACTCTACCTGGTTTGGCAGGTTTTTCCTGATGAGGTTTGTGAGGGGGTTGGCAATGGTTGCATATCCCGGGATAAAACGGCGATAATATCCTGTTATCCTTAAGAAGGCCCGAACGTCTCGCTTGGTCCGGGGTCGAGGCCAGTCACGAATTGCCCTGGTCTTCTCTGCCTGTGGGCGTATTTTCCCATTCCCCACGGTGTACCCCAGGTATTCCGCTTCGGACAAACCCAGGCAGCATTTATTTGGATTGGCTGTCAACCCTGTGGCTTCCAAACTCACGAGCACCGCCCGTAATCGCAGGAGGTGACTATCCCAGTCCTCGCTGTGGATGACCACATCGTCTATGTACGCCGCTGCATACTCTTGATGGGGCCGTAGAATGGCATCCATGAGGCGTTGGAAGGTTGCAGCGGCACCGTGCAGTCCGAAGAGCATCCTCACATACTGGAAAAGCCCCTCTGGGGTGGAGAAGGCAGTCTTTGGGCGATCCTCCGGAGCCACCGGCACTTGCCAATATCCCTTCGTCAAATCCAGGTTAGTGATGAACTTGGCCTTTCCTAAGCGCTCCAACAGTTCATCCACGCGGGGCATGGGATACTCATCGAATGTAGAGATGGCATTCACGCCCCTAAAGTCGTTGCAGAGTCTCATACTACCATCGGATTTGGGGACCAGGACTATGGGACTGGACCACTCACTCGTCGAGGGCTCGATCACGCCCATCCTCAACATCTCCCTCACCTCTTTTTTTAGCGATGACTCTGCGAGCCTCAGGAATCCTGTAAGGGCGGATATGCACCTTCTTGCCGGGTTCAGTGTGGATATGGTGGAACAGGACATCTGTTTGTCCTGGGAATGGAGAGAATATTCGACCGAAGTTCATAATCAGCTTGTCTAGCTGTCTTGACTGCTCCGGTAGGAGAGTTTGGCCACGGCGCACCTGTGGTAGAGCCTCCTCTTTTCCTTTGCCCTCCAGGGCCATCAAAGCCACCTCCTCCTCTCGTCCATGGTACGTCTTCAGCAGGTTTATGTGATAGAGTTGGACCTTCTTCCTCCTGTCAGGTTGCTTGATGAGGTAATTGACCGGTGAGACCCTTTTCATTACCTCGTAGGGCCCCCTCCACTGCGCCAGCAAGCGATGTTCGGCCGTGGGCACAAGCACATCACTTTCTCTCCCACGGTGAACTCACGGGGGGTCGCAGACTTATCATAGGCCCGGCCTTGGGTCCTTTGGGCCTTCTCCATATGCTCCTTGACTATGGGCCACACTGCTGACAGGCGGTCTCTCATCAGGGTAACGTGTTCTATTGTGGATCGAAAGGGGCATGGTTGGTTCTCCCAGGTCTCCTTGGCTAAGTCGAGGATTCCTCGACAGGGTCTGCCATAGAGCAATTCAAACGGAGAGAATCCAGTGGATGCCTGGGGTACTTCTCGCAGGGCAAACATTAAGTGTGGGAGAAGCATGTCCCAGTTTTTCCCGTCTCGGGACACCACTCTTCTCAACATGCTTTTAATCGTTTTGTTCAAGCGTTCACACAACCCGTCTGTTTGAGGGTGGAATATGCTTGTACGTATCTGTTGAACCTGATATAACCGACACAAGTCCTTCATCAACCGGGACATGAACGGGGTTCCTTGATCAGTTAAGATAGTCTTGGGGAGGCCCACACGAGAGAACATCAGGAATAACTCCTTGGAAATTCCCTTTGACGACATGTTACGCAGGGGTATGGCCTCCGGGAACTTGGTAGCGTAATCTATAACCACTAGGATGTACTCGTGTCCTCTGGCGGATTTTGGGAGGGGTCCTACGAGGTCCATAGCTATGCGTTCAAAGGGAGTCTCTATGATGGGGAGAGGAATCAAAGGGTTACGTAGGTGTGGCCGTGGAGCTGTACGTTGACATTGATCACACGTCCTACAATACCTGGCCACATCCCGGGTGACCCGGGGCCAATAGATTCTCTGCATGATTCTGTCAATAGTCTTGTCTCGTGCCAGGTGTCCTCCTAGGACGTGGGAATGAGCTAACTGTAGAACTGTATCCCTGTATGGCCTAGGCACCATTAGTAATTCTTGGTTTTCCCCCTTTCGTCGTACGACCCAGTATAAGAGACCCCGCCTGATTGCATAGTAAGGAAGAGGGGGCTCACCTGATCCGTCGACGTTCCTCCCGTCGATCACCTTCACCTTCCTCATGGCCTCCCTTAGGTCTGGGTCTCTATGCTGCGAGGTGCCGAACTGTCCCTTTAATTCCTGGGGCAGGTCGACCTCGGTAGAGGGATGTGGAGGATGTTCCACATCCCCATCAGGGGTGACCGAGGAGAATCCCTTCCAGGTTCCCTCCTCGGATGGAGCTTCAAATATATCCCTTAGCGCCTGGTTGCTCCTTCCTTCCTGCGTTGTGTATAGCCCTTCACATGTGTCTTCATCGGTGGTTTCCTGGAATATCTGTCGTAAACGTTGGGTCGCTATTTCTTCCTCTGCTGCAGAGGACGAGGACGCGGCTACGTCTCCTTGTAGGACTACTACCTCGGGCTTGGATTTTCTCTTCTTTCCTGTCCCCCTTCTTCCCGTGCATAACGTCATCTGTCGAAGCTCTTTATATAGGGGACAGTCTCTCCCGATCAATAATGGCACCTTCAGCTGCGGCACTTTCCCGGCCCTGACTGTACACCTTCCTTTTGGAGTGAGAATAGGCAGATTCACAGTGGGGTAATAGTGGGTGTCTCCATGGATACAGGATACGGCTACTTTGTCTGGTAGCAGTGTTGCGGAGGTCACCATCCGCTCCTCTACTAACGTAACCATACTTCCCGAGTCGAGAATAGCTACCACATCTTGTCCTTCGACTCGCACCGGAATCTCTGAGGCTGGGGCTATCTCTGCTAACCAACAGTGTTGATCCTGCCCCCTCAAAACGGGATGTGTGGGGGTAGGCAGTGATGACTCCGTGACCATGGGCTCATCCTTGCTAGGACATTGTGGGGCATAACTCCTTGCTGTCCCCAGTCCACCTGGCCGTGCTGCTGCTCCAGTTTCAACTGTTCTGCCTGTGATTATTATTATTTGACCATGCTGGTCATTTATGAACATTTGAACATCTTGGCCATGTTCTGTTATAATCTCCACCCGGCACAGCCAGAAGAGGACTGGCCACCCCACATAGCCTGGTTCCTCTCTAGGTTTCTTCCTAGGTTTTGGCCTTTCTAGGGAGTTTTTCCTAGCCACCATGCTTCTACACCTGCATTGCTTGCTGTTTGAGGTTTTAGGCTGAGTTTCTGTACAGCACTTTGAGATATCAGCTGATGTACGAAGGGCTATATAAATACATTTGATTTGATTTGATGCCCTCTGATGAACCATCAAACAGGCAAAGCGTCAATACAGGACTAAGATTGAATCGTACTACACCGCCTCCGACAGTCGTCAGATGTGGCAGGGCTTGCAAATTATTACAGACTATTATTACAAAGGGAAGCATAGCCACGAGCTCCCCAGTGACACGAGCCTACCAGACAAGCTACATTACTTCTATGCTCGCTTCGAGGCAAGTACAACTGAAACATGCATGAGAGCATCAGTTGGACCGGAAGACTGTGTGATCACGCTCTCCGTAACCAATGTGACTAAGACCTTTAAACAGGTCAACATTCACAAGGCCGCAGGGCCAGACGGATTACCAGGATGTTCACTCCTGGCATGCACAGACCAACTGGCAAGTGTCTTCACTGACATTTTCAACATCTCCCTGTCTGAGTCTGTGATACCAACATGTTTCAAGCAGACCACCATAGTCCCTATGCCCAAGAACACTAAGGTAACCTGCCTAAATGACTACCGACCCGTAGCACTCACGTCTGTAGCCATGAAGTGCTTTGAAAGGCTGGTCATGGCTCACATCAACACCATTATCCCAGAAACCCTAGACCCACTCCAATTTGCATACCGCCCCAACAGATCCACAGATGATAGAATCTCTATTCTACTCCACACTGCGCTTTCCCACCCTGACAAAAGGAACACCTACAGTTGAAGTAGGTAGTTTACATCCACCTTAGCCAAATACATTTAAACTTTTTCACAATTCCTGACATTTAATCCTTGTAAAAATTCCCTGTCTTAGGTCAGTTAGGATCACCACTTTTATTTTAAGAATATGAAATATCAGAATAATAGTAGAGAGAGAATTATTTATTTCAGCTTTTATTTCTTTCATCACATTCCCAGTGGGTCAGAACTTTACATACACTCAATTAGTATTTGGTAGCATCGCCTTTAAAATGTTTAACTTGGGTCAAACGTTTCAGGTAGCCTTCCACAAGCTTCCCACAACAAGTTTGGTGAATTTTGGCCCATTCTTCCTGACAGAGCTGGTGTAACTGAGTCAGGTTTGTAGGCCACCTTGCTCGCACACGCTTTTTCAGTTCTGCCCACAAATGTTCTATAGGATTGTGGTCATGGCTTTGTGATGGCCACTCCAATACCTTGACTTTGTTATCCTTAAGCCATTTTGCCATAACTTTGGAAGTATGCTTGGGGTCATTGTCCATTTGGAAGACCCATTCGCGACCAAGCTTTAACTTCCTGACTGATGTCTTGAGATGTTGCTTCAATATATCAACATAATTTTCCTACCTCATGATGCCATCTATTTTGTGAAGTGCACCAGTCCCTCCTGCAGCAAAGCACCCCCACAACATGATGCTGCCACCCCCGTGCTTCACGGTTGGGATGGTGTTCTTCGGCTTGCAAGCCTCCCCCTTTTTCCTGATGAAACAAAAATAGAACTGTTTGGCCATAATGACCATCGTTATGATGGTCATTATGGCCAAACAGTTCTATTTTTGTTTCATCAGACCAGAGGACATTTCTCCAAAAAGTACGACCTTTGTCCCCATGTGCAGTTGCAAACAGTAGTCTGGCTTTTTTATGGTGGTTTTGTAGCAGTGGCTTCTTCCTTGCTGAGCGGCCTTTCAGGTGTCGATATAGGACTCGTTTTACTGTGGCTATAGATACTTTTGTACCTGTTTCCTCCAGCATCTTCACAAGATCCTTTGCTGTTGTTCTAGGGTTGATTTGCACTTTTCGCACCAAAGTACGTTAAGTTCTAGGAGACAGAATGTGTCTCCTTCCTGAGCGGTATGATGGCTGTGTTGTCCCATGGTGTTTATACTTGTGTACTATTGTTTGTAAAGGTGAATGTGGTACCTTCAGGCTTTTGGAAATTGCTCCCAAGGATGAACCAGACTTGTGGAGGTCTACAATTTTTTTTCTGATGTCTTGACTGATTTCTCTTGATTTTCCCATGATGTCAAGCAAAGTTTGACAGTAGGCCTTGAAATACATCCACAGGTACACCTCCAATTGACTCAAATTATGTCAATTAGCCTATCAGAATCTTCTAAAGACATTTTCTGGAATTTTCCAAGCTGTTTAAAGGCACAGTCAACTTTGTGTATGTCAACTTCTGACCCACTGGAATTGTGATACAGTGAAATAATCTGTCTGTAAACAATTGTTGGAAAAATTACTTGTGTCATGCACAAAGAAGATGTCCAAACCGACTTGCCAAAACTATAGTTTGTTGACAAGAAATTTGTGGAGTGATTGAAAATTGAGTTTTAATGACACCAACCTAAGTGTATGTAAACTTCCGACTTCAACTGTATGTGAGAATGCTATTCATTGACTACAGCTCAGCATTCAACACCATAGTGCCCTCAAAGCTCATCACTAAGCTAAGGACCCTGGGACTAAACACCTCCCTCTGCAACTGGATCCTGGACTTCCTGACTCTGGCCACCCCCAGGTTTTAAGGGTAGGTAACAACTCTTCCGCCACGTTGATCCTTAACACGTGGGCCCCTCAGGGGTGCATGCTCAGTCCCCTCCTGTATTCCCTGTTCACTCATGACTGCATGGCCAGGCATGACTCCAAACACCATCATTAAGTTTGCTGATGTCACAACAGTGGTACAGTGCCTTGCGAAAGTATTCGGCCCCCTTGAACTTTGTGACCTTTTGCCACATTTCAGGCTTCAAACATAAAGATAAAAAAACTATTTTTTGTGAAGAATCAACAGCAAGTGGGACACAATCATGAAGTGGAACGACATTTATTGGATATTTCAAACCTTTTTAACAAATCAAAAACTGAAAAATTGGGCGTGCAAAATTATTCAGCCCCTTTACTTTCAGTGCAGCAAACTCTCTCCAGAAGTTCAGTGAGGATCTCTGAATGATCCAATGTTGACCTAAATGACTAATGATGATAAATACAATCCACCTGTGTGTAATCAAGTCTCCGTATAAATGCACCTGCACTGTGATAGTCTCAGAGGTCCGTTAAAAGCGCAGAGAGCATCATGAAGAACAAGGAACACACCAGGCAGGTCCGAGATACTGTTGTGAAGAAGTTTAAAGCCGGATTTGGATACAAAAAGATTTCCCAAGCTTTAAATATCCCAAGGAAGTGCAAGCGATAATATTGAAATGGAAGGAGTATTAGACCACTGCAAATCTACCAAGACCTGGCCGTCCCTCTAAACTTTCAGCTCATACAAGGAGAAGACTGATCAGAGATGCAGCCAAGAGGCCCATGATCACTCTGGATGAACTGCAGAGATCTACAGCTGAGGTGGGAGACTCTGTCCATAGGACAACAATCAGTCGTATATTGCACAAATCTGGCCTATATGGAAGAGTGGCAAGAAGAAAGCCATTTCTTAAAGATATCCATAAAAAGTGTTGTTTAAAGTTTGCCACAAGCCACCTGGGAGACACACCAAACATGTGGAAGAAGGTGCTCTGGTCAGATGAAACCAAAATTGAACTTTTTGGCAACAATGCAAAACGTTATGTTTGGCGTAAAAGCAACACAGCGCATCACCCTGAACACACCATCCCCACTGTCAAACATGGTGGTGGCAGCATCATGGCTTGGGCCTGCTTTTCTTCAGCAGGGACAGGGAAGAAGGTTAAATTGATGGGAAGATGGATGGAGCCAAATACAGGACCATTCTGGAAGAAAACCTGATGGTGTCTGCAAAAGACCTGAGACAGAGGGTAATGCGTACGGCCCATTACATCACTGGGGCCAAACTTCCTGCCTTCCAGAACCTCTACACCAGGCTGTGTCAGAGGAAGGCCCTAAAAATTGTTCGAAGACTCCAGCCACCCAAGTCATAGACTGTTCTCTCTGCTACCGCATGGCAAGAGGTACCGGGGTGCCAAGTCTTGGTCCAAATGACTTCTTAACAGCTTTTACCCCCAAGCCATAAGACTTCTTAACAGCTTATCAAAGGGCTCTACCCAGGCCCCTCTTTTATGCTGCTGCAGAGGTTTATTATTATCACTTTCTCCACCTACATGTACATCTTACCTCAATTACCTCAACTAACCGGTGCACCCGCACATTGGACTCTGTACCGTTACCCCCCTGTATACAGCCTCACTATTGTTATTTTACTGCTGCTGTTTAATTATTTGTTGCTTTTATTTTCTGTTTCAACTCACACTTGTTTTTCTTAAAGCATTGTTGGTTAAAGGCATTGTAAGTAAGCTTACCACTGTAAGGTCGACACCTATTCTATTCGGCACACATGACAAATTAAATTGTTTTGAAGACAGACAGTACGGGTGCATCAGAACTGGGCCCGAGAGACTGATAGAAGCTGTTTATCTCCAGGCCATCAGACTGTTAAACAGTCATCACTAGCCGGCCCAGTATCCTGCCCTGAACCTTTGTCACTGTTACTAGCCGGCTACCACCCGTTACTCTATCCTTCATCTTCTGCTGTCCTATGTACATAGTCATTGAACACTGGTCAATGTAATAATGTTTACATACTGTTTTACCCTCTTCATATGTATATACAGTAATTATTCTAGTCATTGCTCATCCTACACATCTACTGCTGTACACACCTTTTCTATTCATATACTGTCCATACTGTCTATACATTGTGTGTACAAAACATGAATAACTTTTTCCATGAGGCTGACCCAGGTGAAAGCAATGTTCCCATATTGATGTCACTTGTTAAATCCACTTCATTCAGTGTAGATGAAAGGGTTTTTAAGCCTCGTGACAATCACAACATGAGTTGTGTGTGTGTGTGTGCCATTTAAGAGGGTGAATGGGAAAGACAACATATTTTAGTACCTGTGAACGGGGTATGGTAGTAGGTGCGAGGCGCTCCGGTTTGAGTGTCAACAACTGCAACGCCGCTGTTTCTTTTAATGCTCAACGGTCTCCCGTGTGCATCAAGAATGTTCCACCACCCAAGGACATCCTGCCTATTTGACACAACTGTGGGAAGCATTGGAGTCAACACGAACCAGCATCCCTGTGAAACTCTTTCGACACCTTGTAGAGTCCATGCCCCGACTAATTGAGGCTGTTCTGAGGGCAAAGGGGTGGGGGGTAACTCGATATTAGGAAGGTGTTCCTAATGTTTGGTTTACTCTGTGTGTACGCCATTATATTAGGTATACCACTCCATTCACGAAAATGGTTGGCTCCCACAGACTGAGAGTCACATAGCAGTGGTTTTCTCTGTAACGCAGGCAGACCAGGCATCGAGGCATTCAGTTCCTGTTCCATTGACCTTGAGCGTGGTATGATCGTCAGTGCCAGGCGTGCCGGTTCCAGTATCGCAGAAACGACTGGCCTCCTGGGCTTTTCACACACGACAGTGTCTAGGGTGTACCGAGAATGGTGCGGCAAACAAACAAAAAACATACAGTCAGTGGCAATCCTGTGGGCCAAAACTGCTCGTTGATGAGAGGTCAAAGGAGAATGTCAAGAATCGTGCAAGCTAACAGGCGAGCCTCAAACAAATAACAGGGCAGTACAACAGTGGTGTGCAGAACGGCATCGTGGAACGCACAACTCGTCGGTCCTTTTCATGGATGGGCTGTTGCAGCAGGCTACCACACCGGGTTCCACTCCTGTCATCTAAAAACAACAAGATGCAGCTCCAGTTGGCACACGATCACTGGACGATTGACGAGTGAGAAAAACATTGCCTGGTCTGACGAATCCGGTTCCTGTTGTGTCATGCTGTTGGCAGTCAGGATTTGGCGTATGCAGCATGAGTCCATGGCCCCAACCTGTCTGGTGTCAGTGGTACAGGCTGGTGGCATAATGGTTTGGGGAATGATTTCCTGGCACACATTAGGTCCCTTGATATGAATTGACGACTGTTTCCATGCCGAAAAATTTTGCTAGGTATTACTGCACTGTTGGAGCTAGAAACACAAGTGTTTTGCTGCACCTGCTACATCTGCAAATCTGTATACTCGACCAATAAACTTAGATTTGATTTAAGCAGTTTTCTGTTATCAGTTATTTTTTAGATTGGTAAATTAGTCTAGCCAGCTATCTTGTAGTAGGATAATCATGGTCTAATTACCCACTGGACATGTGCCCAAGGGCCCTGACCCCAAAAACATTTCTGCAAAGGGCCCCCAAAAGGCTAGGGCTTGAATACTTTTTAAAAGAAAGTATTCAACCTCCCCCTAACCCATTTGATATTTGGAGTGTAGTTTTCATCCACATCCTGCCCTAAAAACAATTCATCTTCAAATGTATTTCAAGCATGTTTTCTGATTCACCTCATGCTGGCTCTTTTGTAGCGTTATGTGGAAATATACGGTTTTATTTTCTCCCAGTTTAGATTTAAACCACCAGTTAGGTCATTGAGTCTTTATATTTGAGTATCTTACCGTTATATTCATATTATCAACACATTTATTCTGTCATCAAAATACAGTGTGTAATTACACTGCCGTCAAAGCCAAGCTAACTATCTCTCACCCCATCGAAGCTGTTGGCTGAAGTTTTGTCCAACGACTGTAGGGCTGGGCCAAGTGAACTCTTGGTCCAATGTGTTCAAATTGTGGTCCTAATCATCGTTAAAGTACGTTGCCACCATCTGCAATGGTCGAGTTGGGTGTGGGTGAGATGGCCTTGCCCGCAAGTGACATGAGAAACTGTGGACTTTCCCATGGGATTGCGACAGTGGCAATTTCCGAGCTGTGACGATGATGCACCCTTGCCATGCCTGCCTGTTAATCTATAAGTCTCTTCTAGTGTTTACATTTCTCACAATGGTCTCTGCTCTTATCTGTAGACCCTTGTGAGGCCAATGTCAAAGTTTTATGACAATCAATGGGCCTTTTCTTATAGTGGGTACAGTGCAATGATGTATATAAACCCTGGATTGCTGATGTTATTTTTTGGGCCATGGAAATGCTTGGCACTGGTCGGCCATATTGGCACTCCTCAGAAAAGCAGTCCTCCATAGGAATGAATGGAATTCTACAGTATTTCATTTAAATGTAAAGACAAAATTACATGTATTTAAGTATTTATTTTGTTGTAGTTGTGACAGTAACATTAGTACTTTCTTAAAATTATACTTTAAGGAAAATGTTTTTATATATATTTTTTTTAATGTTTAGCTCACATACAAGTACCAGTCAAGTTTGCACACTCCTGCTCACTCAAGAGTTTTTCTTTTTTTAAACTATTTTCTACATTGTAGAATAATAGTGAAGACATCAAAACTATGAAATAACAGATATGTAACCGAAAAAAGTGTTAAATAAATCCAAATATATTTTAGATTCTTCAAATAGTCACCCTTTGCCTTGATGACAGCTTTGCACACTCTTGGCATTCTCTCAACCAGCTTCACCTGGAATATTTATCCAGCAGTCTTGAAGGAGTTCACACACATCCTGAGCACATGTTGGCTGCTTTTCCTTCACTCTGCAGTCCAACTAATCCTAAACCATCTCAAATGGGTTGAGGTCAGGTGAATGTGGAGGTCAGGTCATCTGATGCAGCACGCAATCACTCTCCTTCTTGGTCAAATAGCTCTTACACATCCTGGAGGTGTGTTTTGGGTCATTGTCCTGCTGAAAAACTAATTATATTCCCACAAAGAGCAAACCAGATGGGATGGCGTATCGCTACAGAATGCTTTGGTAGCCATGCTGGTTAAGTGTGCCTTGAATTCTAAATAAATCAGACTGTGTCACCAGCAAAGCACCGCCACACAATCACACCTACTCCTCCATGCTTCACATGCAGAGCTCTTCCATTCACCTACTCTGCGTCTCACAAGGACATGGCAGATGGACCAAAGGACAGATTTCCACTGGTCTAATGTCCATTGCTTGTGTTTCTTGGCCCAAGCAAGTCTCTTCTTATTTTTGGTGTCCTTTAGTAGTGGTTTCTTTGCAGCATTTTGACAATGAAGACCTGATTCACGTCGTCTCCTCTGAACAGTTGATTTTGAGATGTGTCTGTTACTTGAACTCTGTGAAGCATTTATTTGGGCTGTAATTTCTAAGTCTGGTAACTCTAATGAACTTATCCTCTGCAGCAGATGTAACTCTGGGTTTTCCTTTCCTTTGGCGGTCCTCATGAGAGACAGTTTCATCATAGCGCTTGATGGTTTTTGCGACTGCACTTGAAGAAACTTTTTGAAATTATCTGGATTTGCTGACTTTCATGTCTTAAAGTAATGGACTGTCATTTCTCTTTGTTTATTTGAGCTGTTCATGACATAATATGGACTTGGTATTTTACCAAATAGGGCTATCTTCTGTACACAACTGATTGGCTCAAACGCTTTAAGGATCGGACCCTTTTTTTCTATTTTTGCCTAAAAAGACATTCCCAAATCTAACTGCCTGTAGCTCAGGACCTGAACCAAGGATATGCATATTCTTGATACCATTTGAAAGGAAACACTTTGACGTTTGTGAAATTAATGTAGGACAATATAACACATTAGATCCGGTAAAAGATCATCCGAAAAAAACATGCAATTTTTTTTCCTATCTTTGAAATGCTAGAGAAATGTCACAATGTATTATTACAGGTTCCAACTCATTCCTCTATATTTTACATATTTGAACTGTCTTAATGTTGCAGTTATTAAAAAGCGTAAAACGTATTTTTAAAGAAAATTAGTATTTTCCGAATGGATAAAAGGAACATCACATTTTTTGATAGTTCTGACTGGTTCTTAATATTGTTTTTGTTAGCAGGATGCAATTTGATTTTGGCCACTAGATGGCAGCAGTGTATGTGCAACGTTTTAGACTGATCCAAGGAACATCTGTTTAAAATGTTGTATCAAGTCTGCCCAAATACATTTTCAATTACATTCCTGTGCACTCTCCTCAAACAATAGCATGGTATGTTTTCACTGTAATAGCTACTTTAAATTGGACAGTGCAGTTAGATTAACAATAATTTTTATTGCTACACACATGAAGTGGAACGACATTTATTGGATATTTCTAACTTTTTTAACAAATCAAAAACTGAAAAATTGGGCGTGCAAAATTATTCAGCCCCTTTACTTTCAGTGCAGCAAACTCTCTCCAGAAGTTCAGTGAGGATCTCTGAATGATCCAATGTTGACCTAAATGACTAATGATGATAAATACAATCCACCTGTGTGTAATCAAGTCTCCGTATAAATGCACCTGCACTGTGATAGTCTCAGAGGTCCGTTAAAAGCGCAGAGAGCATCATGAAGAACAAGGAACACACCAGGCAGGTCCGAGATACTGTTGTGAAGAAGTTTAAAGCCGGATTTGGATACAAAAAGATTTCCCAAGCTTTAAACATCCCAAGGAGCACTGTGCAAGCGATAATATTGAAATGGAAGGAGTATCAGACCACTGCAAATCTACCAAGACCTGGCCGTCCCTCTAAACTTTCAGCTCATACAAGGAGAAGACTGATCAGAGATGCAGCCAAGAGGCCCATGATCACTCTGGATGAACCTCAGAGATCTACAGCTGAGGTGGGAGACTCTGTCCATAGGACAACAATCAGTCGTATATTGCACAAATCTGGCCTTTATGGAAGAGTGGCAAGAAGAAAGCCATTTCTTAAAGATATCCATAAAAAGTGTTGTTTAAAGTTTGCCACAGGCCACCTGGGAGACACACCTAACATGTGGAAGAATGTGCTCTGGTCAGATGAAACCAAAATTGAACTTTTTGGCAATAATGCAAAATGTTATGTTTGGCGTAAAAGCATCACCCTGAACACACCATCCCCACTGTCAAACATGGTGGTGGCAGCATCATGGTTTGGGCCTGCTTTTCTTCAGCAGGGACAGGGAAGATGGTTAAAATTGATGGGAAGATGGATGGAGCCAAATACAGGACCATTCTGGAAGAAAACCTGATGGAGTCTGCAAAAGACCTGAGACTGGGACGGAGATTTGTCTTCCAACAAGACAATGATCCAAAACATAAAGCAAAATCTACAATGGAATGGTTCAAAAATAAACATATCCAGGTGTTAGAATGGCCAAGTCAAAGTCCAGACCTGAATCCAATCGAGAATCTGTGGAAAGAACTGAAAACTGCTGTTCACAAATGCTCTCCATCCAACCTCACTGAGCTCGAGCTGTTTTGCAAGGAGGAATGGGAAAAAATTTCAGTCTCTCGATGTGCAAAACTGATAGAGACATACCCCAAGTGACTTACAGCTGTAATCGCAGCAAAAGGTGGCGCTACAAAGTATTAACTTAAGGGGGCTGAATAATTTTGCACGCCCAATTTTTCAGTTTTTGATTTGTTAAAAAAGTTTGAAATATCCAATAAATGTCGTTCCACTTCATGATTGTGTCCCACTTGTTGTTGATTCTTCACAAAAAAATACAGTTTTATATCTTTATGTTTGAAGCCTGAAATGTGGCAAAAGGTCGCAAAGTTCAAGGGGGCCGAATACTTTCGCAAGGCACTGTATGTGTGTGTATATATATATATATATATATATATATATATATGTGTATATACACACACACACACAGTGCTTTTGGAAATGATTGAGACCCCTTGACTTTTAACTCGTTTTGTTACGTTTCAGCCTTATTCTGAAATGGATGAAATAAATGTTTTCTACACACAATACCCCTTTATGATGAAACAAAAATAGAACTGTTTGACCGTAATGACCATCGTTATGTTTGGAGGAAAAAAGGGGGATGCTTGCAAGACAAAGAACACCATCCCAACTGTGAAGCATGGGGGTGGCAGCATCATGTTGTGGGTGTGCTTTGCTGCAGGAGGGACTGGTGCACTTCACAAAATGGATGGGAATGAGGAAGGGAAATTGCGTTGTTATATTGAAGCAACATCTCAAGACATCAGTCAGGAAGTGTCACGCCCTGACCTTAGAGAGCCTTTTTATTTCTCTATTTGGTTAGGTCAGGGTGTGATTTGGGAGGGCATTCTAGTTTGTCTATTTCTTTGTTGGCCAATCAGAGGCAGCTAGCTGTCTATCGTTGTCTCTGATTGGGGATCATACTTAGGGAGCCCTTTTTCCCATCTTCAGTTGTGGGATCTTGTTTGTGTGTAGTTGCTTTCTGCACTGCATATAGCTTTACGTTCGTTTTGCATTTTGTTGTTTTTTGGTGTAATTTAAAATAAAAGTATAATGTACGCCTACCACGCTGCACCTTGGTCTCCTTCTAACAACGGACGTAACAAGAAGTTAAAGCTTGGTTGCAAATGGATCTTCCAAATGAACAATGACCCCAAGCATACTTCCAAAGTTGTGTCAAAATGGCTTAAGGACAACAAAGTCAAGGTATTGGAGTGGCCATCACAATGCCCTGACCTTAATCCCGTAGAAAAGTTGTGGGTAAAACTGAAAGTGTGCGAGCAAGGAGGCCTACAAACCTGACTCAGTTACACCAGCTCTGTCAGGAGGAATGGGCCAAAATTCACCCAACTTATTGTGGGAAGCTTGTGGAAGGCTACCTGAAACATTTGACCCAAGTTAAACAATTTAAAGGCAATGCTACCAAATACAAATCGGGTGTATGTAAACCTCTGACCCACTGGTAATGTGATGAAAGAAATAATAGCTGCAATAAATCATTCTCATTTTATTCTGACATTTCACATTCTTAAAATAAAGTGATGATCCTAACTGACCTAAGATGTCAGGAATTGTGAAAAACTGAGTTAAACTGTGTGTGTGTGTGTGTGTGTGTATATACCCCCCCCAAAAAATATTTTCCCAAATAAAAAACAAACATCCCGCTTGGAGTTTGCCAGAAGGCACCTAAAGGACTCTCGGACCATGAGAAACAAGATTCTCTGGTCTGATGAAACCAAGATGGAACTCTTTGGCCTGAATGCCAAGCGTCACATCTGGAGAAACCTGACACCATCACTCCGGAGTGGGGATTATTTTTAGTGGAAGGGTACTGGAAGACTAGTCAGGAGGCAAAGATGAACGTTGCAAAATACAGAGATGAAAACCTGAGGACCTCAGACTGGGGCAAAGGTTCCCCTTCCAACAGGCAAATGACCTTAAGCACATAGCCAAAACAACATGGGAGTGGCTTTGGGACAGGTCTCTGAATGACCTTGAGTTGCCCAGCCAGAGCCCGGGCGGGGCTGTAATAAAGGTTCTGAATAGTTAAGTAAATGTGATATTTCAGATTTATTTTTTAATCAATTTATTTTTTAATTGTGCAAACGCGTTATTGCTTTGTCATTATGGGGTATTGTGTGTAGATTGATGAGGATAAATACTTTAAAATAAGACTGTAATGTAACTAAATGTGGAAAAAGTCAAGGGATCTGAATACTTTCTGAATGTACTGTAAATCATTGGTACAGTGCCCCTTTGCTAGACAAGTATAGCCCTATAATTTGTAGGGGTTCACCACAGAGCCTTGAAAATGTGGATGGTCTGAAATCTTCATTGGTCATTAACAAGGAGGCCAATCTTATATCAGGGTGATTACATCAATCGTTTATAGAAATGAGATGCATTCCATTTAGCCCCACATGAATAAAAAATGTATTAATAGAACTGAACTTGAATGAACCCAAACCATGTATTGATAGAAATTACATGTAATCGTCAAACATTGATCATGCATATGATAATTAGGGTCAGATCCACTGAATTGGGGTCAAACTAAATGAATTGGTGCAATTTGATTGACTAAATTGACAAACTAATATTTGTGCAAGGCTGGTGAAGCAGGAACCCGGATTGCCACATTTCTATTCCCGGCTGTTCCCCATCATAAATCATACCATATAAAGTTGATATGTTTGTTTACTTTTTTGTAATTTGGAATGATCAGAACACTCAGATTTGATATGGAAATTCCCTCCTACGATAGCTGCACACTACTGAATATTATGTAGAAAATGTCAACATCGAGTGAAGGGCAATTCCACGGTAAACGAAGTGCCGTTGAGACTTTACCTTTTCACTTTAAAATGTATGCCAAGCAAAAATCCTTGCCTGCAAAGTTCAACAAACCATACACCAATATGCAGGATGTCTACTTTTAACAATTGCCACTGACTATTTTACAAAGACACACTTACTTGAGGAACCATGCATATGCAAAGTTTGGTAACAGAATGATGGTAAAATTTCCCTCGGTTTTTGATGAGACCACATTTTCTAAGAACTCCATTAAAGGTCCAATGCAGCTATTTTTATCTCAATATCAAATCATTTCTGGGGAACAATTAAGTTACCTTATTGTGATTTGTTTTCAATTCAAATGGTCACAAATAAACAAAAATAGCTTCTTAGCAAAGAGCAGTTTCTCAAGCAATAGTTTGTCTTACACTAAAAGGGCATTGGCATCATTTTCACAGTATTATTCCAACCTTCACAGTATTATTCCAACCTTCACAGTATTATTCCAACCTCATAGTATGGAAATATCACTGGACAGTTTATTTACTACAACCTTCTAATAAACCATGTCTGACCCCACTTTGCCTCCAGAACAGCTCCCGAGTGGTGCAGCGGTCTAAGGCACTGCATCTCAGTGCAAGAGGCGTCACTACAGTCCCTGGTTCGTATCCAGGCTGTATCACATCCGGCTGTGATTGGGAGTCCCATAGGGCGTTGCATAATTGGCCCAGCATCGTCCAGGTTTGGCCGGGGTAGGTCGTCATTGTAAATAAGAATTTTTGAGAATTTGGCAGTAAATTCAACCGGCCTCACAACTGCAGACCACGTGTAACCACGCCAGCCCAGGACCTCCACATCCGGCTTCTTCACCTGCGGGATCGTCTGAGACCAGCCACCCAGACAGATGATGAAACTGTGGGTTTGCACAACCGAAGAATTTCTGCACACACTGTCAGAAACCGTCTCAGGGAAGCTCATATGGGTGTTCCTCGTCCTCACCAGGGTCTTGATCTGACTGCAGTTCGGCGTCATAACCGACTTCAGTGGGCAAATTCTCACCTTCGATGGCCACTGACACGCTGGAGAAGTGCGCTCTTCACCAATGAATCCTGGTTTCAACTGTACCGGGCAGACAACGTGTATTGCATCGTGTGGGCGAGCGGTTTGCTGATGTCAATGTGGTGAACAGAGTGCCCCATGGTGTCGGTGGGGTTATGGTATGGGCAGGTATAAGCTGCGCTCAACGAACACAATTGCATTTCATCAATGGTAAATTTGAATGGACAGAGATATTGTGACGAGATCCTGATGCCCATTGTCGTGCCATTCATCCGCCACCATCACCTCATCTTTCAGCATGATAATGCAGAGCCCCACGTTGCAAGGATCTGTACACAATTCCTGGAATCTGAAAATGTCCCAGTTCTTCTTCTGGCCTGCATACTCACCAGACATGTCACCCATTGAGCATGTTTGGGATGCTTTGGATCCACGTGAATGACAGTGTTCCAGTTCCAGCCAATATCCAGTAACTTCGCACAGGGGCCGCAGGGTAGCCTAGTGGTTAGAGCGTTGGACTAGTAACCGAAAGGTTGCAAGTTCGAATCCCCGAGCTGACAAGGTACAAATCTGTCGTTCTGCCCCTGAACAGGCAGTTAACCCACTGTTCCTAGGCCGTCATTGAAAATAAGAATTTGTTCTTAACTGACTTGCCTAGTAAAAAAAAAAAAAAAGAGGTGTGGGTTAACATTCCACAGGCCACAATCAACAGCCTGATCAACTCTATGCGAAGGAGATGTCCTGCTGCATTTGTCAAATTGTGGTCACACCAGATATTGAGTGGTTTTCTGATCCATGCCACTACCTACATTTTGTATTCCCAGTCATGTCTCAGCCTCCAGTATTTACGCTGCAGTAGTTTATGTGTCGGGGGGCTAGGGTCAGTTTGTTATATCTGGAGTACTTCTCCTGTCCTATTCGGTGTCCTGTGTGAATTTAAGTGTGCTCTCTCTTAATTAATTCTCTCTTTCTTTCTCTCTCTCGGAGGACCTGAGCCCTAGGACCATGCCTCAGGACTACCTGACATGATGACTCCTTGCTGTCCCCAGTCCACCTGGCCGTGCTGCTGCTCCAGTTTCAACTGTTCTGCCTTATTATTATTGGACCATGCTGGTCATTTATGAACATTTGAACATCTTGGCCATGTTCTGTTATAATCTCCACCCGGCACAGCCAGAAGAGGACTGGCCACCCCACATAGCCTGGTTCCTCTCTAGGTTTCTTCCTAGGTTTTGGCCTTTCTAGGGAGTTTTTCCTAGCCACCGTGCTTCTACACCTGCATTGCTTGCTGTTTGGGGTTTTAGGCTGGGTTTCTGTACAGCACTTTGAGATATCAGCTTATGTACGAAGGGCTATATAAATAAATGTGATTTGATTCATGTGAAATACATAGATTAGGGCCTAATTAATTTATTTCAATCGACTGTTTTCCTTATATGAACTGTAACTCAGTCAAATCTTTGAAATTGTTGCATGTTTGCTTTTATTAATTTTTTCCAGTGTTGATAAGTATGTACTCAATATACAGGAGTACGCCTAGGCTATAGAGGAGTTCAACACAACCCCTTGTCCATTGATAATGTACGTTTACATTTCTTTCGGCTCTATTCTTATTGCACCAGACAAAAACATGCAACGACACAGCCGGCACACATATCCCGACAATGGATATGCTATTTGTTATATGGTCTTTGGGCAAGTTCAGTTGCAATGCTGTTTGTAAAAATATTTGAGCAAGTGCAACATCAATTGTACAAAGCACTTTTCATTTCTGATCAAGAAGCCTAAATTACATTATCACTCCATAGGTGCTTGATCAGTTTGTGGACACCATTTGGAAAAGATAGCATAATATTATTGATCTCAGAATCTGTTAATGTAGCATTTATCTTCTGGAATGTTACTTTTTTATGTCAAGATGTATGTTTGAGTCAATACTATCAGAGAAGAAAGAAGGAGTGGAGGGTAATAGTGTCCGGTTGTACATTTTAGTTTTAAATGTTGGTCAAACTTTGTCTAAAGCCTACAGGTATAGCCAGCTTTAAATGCTTTATAACTTGCTATGCATGAGCCTCTTATTAAGCTTATAGTTATGTTAGAAATGTTAAACTTACTCAAAATGTCTGGTCTTTAGCCATAATCATTATGATATATATTATTTTGATGATATTACATTAGAATGGGGTCAAACATAAATGACTTATATCTGGCCAGACAGCCTACTGTATGTAGCCTATTTTCGACTCTAGTCATATTGCGAAATAGATTGACTCACTTTGATTATATGTCCAAAATACGCCATTTAGTCTTTCCCACTACTTTTCATGGCAAACCCCAGAGCCTTATAAATACATTTCTATTTTTATTAAGTAAGAGGTCGGCTGTTTTTGGCGGCGCGGAATTTATTCCTAGGATGACAAGTACCCTAAACACGAAAGTAGGCGAGCGGATTGATTGTGTCCTTCTATTAAAAAATAAATAAATAATATGTACTAAGAATGACGAGGTTATTAAGTGATCATAGTGCATTAACGTAAAATAAAATTAGGTGCCGCCCTCGCGATGAGTGGTCAAAGACACCTGAGCCATTAGTATTCACACAAGGAGGAAGACTACCTGGCGACGCACCTAGAACACGTCGTATTGATCGCCTGTCTCCGTTTTTTGACCTGAAGAAAGTTTTTCCTTTTATGTTAATTTGATTTCATGAGCTGAGCAAGATGTTCGTCGTTAGACTTATTCTCGTCTCATGCCTTGCAGTGGCCGTTTTCGGACAGACATCAAGTAAGTTTAACGGTCTCTCTCCCATTTTGGACAACAGGTTGTCATTATATAGTCTATTGAATGTCTTGTCGAACAACGCATTTCAAACCAGTTTAGTTAGTCTTAACGCTAGAATCCTTAATCGAAACAATAAACAAAGCGATTCCCTGCCTCTGTTTTGCTAAAAAAACAAAACAAAGGGATGGGCCTGGAGAACTCTCAAATGTATAGACTGAGCTATGGATGAAAGGACTGACCATCCATGGTATCAACATTTGAGTTTAACCATGTTTTGAGGCTATACAGTGTTTGTTTACGTTTACAAAGTTCACAAACATAAATGTATAATTCGAAAAATGGATGTCGGAACTAAGGATTCTAGTTTTAAAGAAACGGAAAGGGGCTATGGGTTATGAGCTTGAGTTTAAACACATAAAAATAAATCAGTAAAAGTTGGAAATAAATCATAAGACTAATGCACTGAGTTATCCTTCCGTTCTCATAAATCAGGAGTAAGACTGAGGTTAATGAAAGCAGGCTATCTATCGTTGGTAAAAGGCTGTAATGCTTTCAAGTTGCCTCTGAAGAGTGAGCGCTCAATCTGCTGTTCAATGGTCACTTCTAACTTCCAATACTAATTTACTCACACAAATTCAAAGAAATTAGTAGGCCTATGATTGTCATTGTTGAAACATCTGCATTTTCTTATTTGTCAACATTTTAGTCTTTTTTTAATACCCTTCTGTGCATGTTTATATTGTTCAAAGTTAATATGTCATTCTGTATCTCTGCAATTGAAGACAAGCAGTAGGCTACAGCAAACATTAACTAGCTATTTTTCACCAAAAAAAACCCAAGCGTTGTTGTGTGGACCAGTATGGGAGATTAAGGAGTGCTACTTGAAGGATTTCCCCCCCAGGAATTTTCTACTGTAATTTAATTTCCCTCAGATGGTACACTGCCATACAAATGGGTTGGGAGTCTGGTGAGCTAAGCTGAAATGTATTGGCGATTGCAACATTTTTATTATAAAGACATTCATAATTGTTTTGCTACTACTGTAGGTTTAATCCTTACCAAGGAAGGAAACCAATCGTTTTCATCAAATCTATGAGTATGCAGTATTCATTTTGTAAAGGACCAGTCTGCCTTTGCTCCTGAAGAGTCATTTGGGTGGCCCTAAGCTTTTGAATAGATATTTTGGCTAATTCTCAGTGTTTGCAACTGTTGCAGATGCCACACAGATTCCATGTCAGAGTCATTTGGGTGGCCCTAAGCTTTTGAATAGATATTTTGGCTAATTCTCAGTGTTTGCAACTGTTGCAGATGCCACACACACTGTTTAGTTCCTATATTTCAGTCTGGTCCTTACAGAGTTTGGCTGATCTGGGATCTGCTAGCAAGCCAGGCTTAAGAGATGGTGCTAGCTCAACCACGTCACCACGTCAACAACGTTGTGTCATATTTGAACCTTTCAAATTGTTTGCCTTCACACTTTGATCCCGGTCTACAGTATTTACTACAGTATATGAAGTGGTTACTCATTTTCTATGGTGGCATGCCACCTGAAACAATGTTTTTAATGTCATTGCTTGAATTACTGTGGCTCTGGAAAGTTTTTAATTGTGAGGAAGGATAACATAAGGAATGCAAATTTATGTTGGTTCTTCTTCGCATCTATAAGAAAAGCCAGTCTTGAACCCCCAGTTGATCATATCAAGAAATTTCATTGAGTTGGTCATTGAAATGTTCATCCAACCCGTAAATGGCAAACTGGGATGTTCTGTCCTGAGAGGGGATGATACAGCTGTGGCCCACTGATTGCCCATCTCTGTTTTTTGTTGTTGTCTAGGACTGCAACCTGCACTGCTTGATTGGTTAATGACTATTTCAGGAATGCGCTCCTAATCCCCCCGAGTAAGCGGGAGATGTTACCACAGTAACCCAGGAGAGCGATGGCTAGGCCCGCTAAAACTTGAATGACACTGCACACAGTGAAGACCCCTGAGTTTCTCGCTCATTGGGATTATCAAATGGCTTGGCTTGATTGAGACTCAAATGACTCAGCACAGAAAATACCCTCGTTTTTTGGCTCAGTGATGACTCAAATGACTCGGCACAAGTGAAGAGTCCAGTGTTTCAGGGAATCCAATGTCCTGGCATAATTCAGACTCCATTGACTTAGCACAGTGAGGAATCATATTGCTTGATTCAGACTCTAATTATCTAATTCAGTCTGGAATGAGTCAATTTAAGACAACTATGGAGGACTATCCTCAATTAAGGCTCTTGTTGTGGTGAGACAATAATGACTTGAGACATTTAGGCCTACTCAGGGAACCCCCACTTGTTCGCCATGATCACTGTAGTCAACAATGTATTGTACCTTGGCCTTTTTTGGGATGGTTTCTTTCCAGAGAAACGAAAAGGCAAAGTCCATGACCTCATAAATACCTAGGCTTCTCGAACATTATGTTCTTGTCATGTTGATAGGCGTATATTTTCCTCGTCGTTTTGATGATCAGTTGACCTTAGATAGTGGAGTTGATTCATATGCATTGCTTTTATAACTACTCTTTGACACTGATGTGTGTTGTTTAACAACTACTCATTGACACTGATGTGTGTTGTATAACAACTACTCATTGACACTGATGTGTGTTGTATAACAACTACTCATTGACACTGATGTGTGTTGTATAACAACTACTCAATGACACTGATGTGTGTTGTATAACAATTAGTCATTGACACTGATGTATGTTGTATAACAACAACTCATTGACACTGATGTGTGTTGTATAACAACTACTCATTGACACTGATGTGTGTTGTTTAACAACTACTCATTGACACTGATCTGTGTTGCATAACAACAACTCATTGACACTGATGTGTGTTGTATAACAACTACTCATTGACACTGATGTGTGTTGTTTAACAACTACTCATTGCCACTGATGTGTGTTGTTTAACAACTACTCATTGCCACTGATGTGTGTTGTATAACAACTACTCATTGACACTGATGTGTGTTGTATAACAACTACTCATTGCCAATGATGTGTGTTGTATAACAACTACTCATTGACACTGATGTGTGTTGTATAACAACTACTCATTGACACTGATGTGTGTTGTATAACAACTACTCATTGACACTGATGTGTGTTGTATAACAACTACTCATTGACACTGATGTGTGTTGTATAACAACTACTCATTGACACTGATGTGTGTTGCCATTAGTGCCCTGAAATTATTGACATGGACAAACATTTGGATTATGAGACAGGGACTCAAAAAGTTGAAATGGGACCCAACTTGTGTTGGTCTTCGTCATACACTTTCAGTGGGAATGTGCAAGTACGAAGGTGTGTGTGGGTAGGAGAGAAGAGTGTGGGGTGGGTTGCTTGGAGGTCAGATGTGAGGCTTCAATGGATGTCTTTCAGAAATCAGTGTGATTGTGTTTTCAGGTATGTCCACACACACACACACACACACACACACACACACACACACACACACACACACACACACACACACACACACTGTTTTATCGTCCCTGTCAATTAATAACATTTTAAGTGCTCTCGGTTGCAAGTCATGACTTGATAAAAAGGCTGTTAAGAAATGTCTCAACAAGATGGTCAATTTTACGCCTGTAGTGATAGAATGTCTGGATAATGTAGGCCTCTGACCTAGATGTAATTTTGAATTCAATCACAAAACTAGAATAATTTACATAATATGAGAAAAAACAACACGTCACGTAGAGGGATTCAAACTTGGCAAAATATTCCCTTTTAGTTAATATTCTATCCATCTGAGAGGTGGTGATAAAGGTCAGTCGGTTACTTTCTCATGGGTCTTACAATCACTAACTTCAACTTTTTTATCTGGATTTTTGTGGTTCAGCTCAGAGTTCTCAACGTTTGTGTGTTTCCCCAACCATTGTGTTGGTGGGCCGTCCCTCCTATCTGGATCAGACTCTATGGAATAGTATTGTAGCATGTCCACCCACTCAACCCAGAGTGGATGAGTGGATGACCTCAACCCCATCGAACACCTTTGGGATGAATTGGAACGCTGACTGCGAGCCAGGCCTAATCCCCCAACCCCCATCATCAGTGCCCGACCTCACTAATGCTCTTGTGGCTGAAGGGAAACAGGTACCCCGCAGCAACGTTTCAACATCTAGTTGAACGCCTTCCCAGTAGAGTTATAGCAGCAAAGGGGGGACCAACTCCATATTAATGCCCATGATTTTAAAATTAGATGTTCGACGAGCAAGTGTCCACGTCCTTTTGGCCATGTAGTGTATCATTAACACTATTTCCCAAAAGTCAGATTTTATAACCTAATACATCTGAAAATAAGAACTGAGCTCTGACATAGCTGTGAAGGTTTCTCGTAACAACTTTGACGATGTTACATTTTGTGGTTCTATTTAAAGTTGTTTCCGCGGGTTTCAAAATTAGCATGACACAAGCTGAATTAAATGTAAAAGGCTTTGAAAACAAAATCTTGGTATATGCTCAGTGCTCCGTTGATTTCAGAGACAGGCTTGTTTTTGTGAGAAATCGTAGAAAAATAAGAGGTATTTCGAATGAATATGAAAAGTGTATACTAAAATATGAAAATACTAGTAGTCATGTTTCAAAATCAATATCCATTTTAGCTCAATTTTTTATGTCCTGCGGATTCGAGAAGAAAGATGACAAGTTCAACGGGAAAGTGAGCCTGTCAAGTAACCAGTAGCCAAAATTCTTGCACAGAATCCAGCCTAGCTGTTGTGATGCAGTTTTCCAGATTTTTGACCAGTTTTTTTCTCTGGCCTCCATTGATTTTGTCACCATAATTCTGGCCATCCTAAAAGGGTAAAAACTCCAAGAACCTTTGAACGGATTATGTTAGAGGAATGAGGATTGGTCAAAAGATGCATTTTTGATTGGACACGCTAAGTATTGTCTAACTTTGCACAATTTTCCCAAGATGGTTTCTCAGAAACAAGCTATGAACTGTCTCATATACAGGTAACTGACAAAATATAGAACACACAAGTAGATTAGATTTTTGGCGTCTCTTATGGTGTGGTGTGCATTTTCCTGGCAGTTTGGAACCACCAAGACCTTCCTACACTTTTTCCTAACCAAACTGAGCAATCGGGGGAGAAGGGCCTTGGTCAGGGAGGTGACCAAGAACCCGATAGTCACTCTGACAGAGCTCCAGAGTCCCTCTGTTGAGATGGGAGAACCTTCCAGAAGGACAACCATCTCTGCAGCACTCCACCAATCAGGCCTTTTTGGTAGAGTGGCCAGACGGAAGCCACTCTTCAGTAAAATACACTTAACAGCCCACTTGGAGTTTGCCAGAAGGCACCTAAAGGACTCTCAGACCATGAGAAACAAGATTCTCTGGTCTGATGAAACCAATATTGAGGTCTTTGGCCTGAATGGTGGCAGCATCATACTGTGGGGATCTTTTTCAGCGGCAGGGACTGGGAAACTAGTCAGGATCAAGGGAAAGTTGAACGGAGCAAAGTACAGATATCCTTGATGAAAACCTGCTCCAGAGTGCTCAGGACCTCAGACCGGGGCGGAGGTTCACCTTCCAACAGGACAACGACCCTAAGCACACAGCCAAGACAATGCAGGAGTGGCTTCGGGATGAGTCTCTGAATGTCCTTGAGTGACCCAGCCAGAGCCCGGACTTGAACCCGATCGAACTTCTCTGGAGAGACCTGAAAATATCTGTGCAGCGACACTCCCCATCCAACCTAACAGAACTTGAGAGGATCTGCAGAGATGAATGGGAGAAACTCCCCAAATACATGTGCGCCAAGCTTGTAGCGTAGTACCCAAGAATACCCGAGGCTGTAATTGCTGCCAAAGGTGCTTCACAAAGTACTGAGTAAAGGGTTTGAATACTTTTTGTTTTATTCATAAAAAACTGTTTTTGCTTTGTCATTATGGGGTCTTCTGTGTAGATTGATGAGGGATATGTTTTATTTAATAAATTTTAGAATAAGGCTGTAACGTAACAAAATGTGGGAAAAGTCAAGGGGTCAAGGGGTAAATGTGATATTTCAGTTTTTTATATAAACTCAGCAAAAAAAGAAACGTCCCCTTTTTCAGGACCCTGTCTTTCAAAGATAATTAGTAAAAATCCAATTAACTTCACAGATCTTCATTGTAAAGAGTTTAACACTGTTTCCCATGCTTGTTCAATGATCCATAAACAATTAATGAACATGCACCTGTGGAACGGTCATTAAGACACTAACAGCTTACAGACGGTAGGCAATTAAGGTCAAAGTTATGAAAACTTAGGACACTAAAGAGGCCTTTCTACTCTCTCTGAAAAACACCAAAAGAAAGATGCCCAGGGTCCCTGCTCATCTGCGTGAACGTGTCTTAGGCATGCGTGCCCAGGAACGCACAATCCCTCCATCAGTGCTCAGACTCTCCGCAATAGGCTAAGATAGACTGGACTGAGGGCTTGTAGGCCTGTTGTAAGGCAGGTCCTCACCAGACATCACCGGCAACAACATCGCTTATGGGCACAAATCCACCATCGCTGGACCAGACAGGACTGGCAAAAAGTGCTCCTCACTGACGAGTCGTGGTTTTGTCTCACTAGGGGTGATGGTCGGATTTGAAGGAATGAGCATTATGCCAAGGCCTGTACTCTGGAGCGGGATCGATTTGGAGGTGGAGGGTCCGTCATGGTCTAGGGCGGTGTGTCACAGCATCATCGGAACGAGCTTGTTGTCATTGCAGGCAATCTCAATGCTGTGTGTTACAGGGAAGACATCCTCCTCCCTCATGTGGTACCCTTCCTGCAGGCTCATCCTGACCTTCCAGCATGACAATGCCAACAGCCATACTGCTCGTTCTGTGCGTGATTTCCTGCAAGACATGAATGTCAGTGTTCTGCCATGGCCAGCGAAGAGCCCGGATCTCAATCCTATCGAGCACGTCTGGGACCTGTGGGATCGGAGGGTGAGGGCTAGGGCCATTCCCCCCAGAAATGTCTGGGAACTTGCAGGTGCCTTGGTGGAAGAGTGGGGTAACATCTCACAGCAAGATCTGGCAAATCTGGTGTAGTCCATGAGGAGGAGATATACTGCAGTACTAAATGCAGCTGGTGGCCACACCAGATACTGACTGTTACTTTTGATTTTGCCCCCCCCCCCCCTTTGTTCAGGGACACATTATTCCATGTCTGTCGAACTTGTTCAGTTATTGTCTCAGTTGTTGAATCTTGTTATGTTCATAGAAATATTTACACATGTTAAGTTTGCTGAAAATAAACACAGTTGACAGTGAGATGACGTTTATTTACATTTGCAGAAAAAAAAATGTCTTTGTCATTATGGGGTATTGTGTGTAGATTGAGGAAAAAAGGTCTGAATACATTCCGAATGCATTGTAAACGTAGTATTACTTTCTTAGCTACAGTATACATATCTCCCTGGCATATTACATCATTTATGCAGCAGCATACAAGACATTGTTGGACTCACCCTGTTGTTGTGCTCTACTCACTTGAACAGGAAGGTGGTGCGGTGGGCCTTCGTGGGCAAATCTTGTCATCAGGCTTTATCATCAAAGTCTGTCATTCTCAGGATTTATGGAGCTTTCAAGACAACTGGGAACTCTGGGGAAAAAACGGTTGAATCATGACGTTAGTGATCTTCAGGTCGGAGCTTTAGAAAGAGGCCCAGGTTCCCGACTTGGAATTCCGAGTTGGATGACAGTTCAAAATGTATTTTCCCAGTCTAGGCTTGTTTTTTTTCTAGAGTTCCCAGTTGTCTGAGATATCCCAGTTCCGATTTTCCAGTTGTTTTGAACGCGGCAGAAATCATGACAGCATGGCCAATGTTGAATGTTTATCCTTTTAAGCTTGGAAAAGAGACCTTTAAACACAGACTTGGACCACACATCCACTCCAATGAATAGCAGGCTAGTGATTGCTTTGCAGTGTTTGCAGTTAGCCACTGATACCTTCCAAACCACTCATTGTTGAATTTGCGATTTCCAACTTGTTGTGTAGTATTTATGTCCAATGGCCGATGAGCACCGATATGTTTTAACTATAATTTCTCCGTATTTACCTCTGGCTGACCCACCACCACAGAAAGCACTAAGCTAGGCTGGAACACCTGCATTACTCAAGAAAGCAACAAAAAAAAGAGACTGTTTGTATGCGGCTTTATTAACTCATATGTTTCGTTTTTTTCCATTGTTTGCAAACTGATATGTGACACGTATTAATGCCAAAATAACATGCAAAACAGACAAACCTGCACTGAATGACGGGTCGCCACTGGTCATTAAAAGGAGTTGGTAAAAGCAGTATAGGAACTTATCAGAAGAATTTAAGTGCAAGTGCCAGGAATATTTTGCAGTTTACTTCCCTAAACCATTACAAAGTAGTTTCATTGTAGGGAAAATTCATGTCCCGAATTGTCTTGTGTGTTTTATGGGTGGACGTGAATCATTATATAATGTTACTGTGACACGAAAGAGGAAGAGACAGTCAAAATCGGTCCCTTTCCTGGCTTCTCACCCCCCCAGTGAACACTGGTAACCATGCGATAAATCTATTTAGTCACACAACACAAAGTACAGAGCAGGTTACCTACCTACAGTACAAATAATGGCATTGTCTACGCCTAGTAGTTATGGCCTTGGACAGTGGACTCTTGTGTATTTTATTACATTACCTGCTTTTTCTCTGAGTGATACCCGTAAATATGTTTCCTCTGACAGAGTAGGCATATACAATGTAGAGTGAAACTTTAGCCAGGTGCCTCAAGTGTTGCTGGTTGGATAGCTTTGTTCTCTTTCAGGGGCCCCTGTAGTTCTCTTGGGACAGGTTTGAGCTGTATACAGTCAAGAGCTGAACCCACAAGACTCCAAATAAAGACCCTATTCTTTGCTGCTGCTGTTCTGCAAGAGCATCACGGTGGACAGTAAATGAAAGGATGTGGGTGTTTGTGTCTGCATTGTCTGTGTGTAGGGGTTGGTGTCTGCTTCAGTTATGAAATATGACCGTTTAATCAGTGTCTATCTATCTTGGTGAACTTGGATCTGTCTTATCCTGCCGACTACAATTATCCAAATGAATGGCATGTTATAGATTTTATCGTAGCATTAAGTAGCAATGGCTTAAGGTATAAGCAATATTGTACTTTCACCTTTTTGACTGAGTTACACCTGTCCAAGCCTTTAGCTCTACAGAAATACCTAAGGGACATTGGATAAGGGTTCTTCCCACACCCCTTCTACCTGAAGTGTGCACTTGTTCAAGTGTCTACCATATTTCTTACACCAGTCCAATTCTTTGAAATCCTTGAGGGGGAGTGAATTAATAGATACCGTCACCTCAGGGAGAAGGGGGAGAAACCATATTGGGCTAGGGTGGAACATAGAGGATAGGAAGACTCAATGTTTTTTCAGGGCCCATGCCAGTACGTTGTGGGAGTCTTCCCAGCTGGGCTGATTAGAGAGGGGAGGAAGAGAGTCTGGCTGTGGCAGTACAGCCTTGTTTCCATTGTGTGAGAGTAAATCAAGAATGAACTGGTCTTCTCTACCCGTCACAGTACCTGACCATTGACAATATTTCCTGTTCAATTTCATTATATACAATTTCTTAGAATTAAAACGTTTTTGTAACAGATTATTATACATTAGCTGCAGTAAAAACTAGTGTCAACTTTTTTAAGGGACACAGACCTTTCCAGTCAGCCACTGAATGTTGTTTTTGCTACAGTAATTATCTTAAAGGGCAATTCCATCACTTTTCAACCTCATATTCATTATTTCCAGTACAATACCAATACCAGTTTCTACATATGTGAAAACGCCGCATTTCTAAGTTTTGTAGTTAAAAATATGAAGTTAAAATGTTTTACTCAATGACATCAAAAGTAAAAACATTGATTTTCAAACAATATGAGATTTGCTGTGACACTGAAATGGCAAAAAAATCATTGCAGGTTTTGAAAAGTGGTGCAATTTTTTTAATCTATACCCTTCAGACACTAATCCCAATTCTGAACCCCCAGCTACATCGGCTCCCACGTCTACATCGGCTCCCACGTCTACATCGGCTCCCACGTCTACATCGGCTCCCACGTCTACTGCGACTCCCACGTCTACTGCGACTCCCACGTCTACTGCGGTTCCCACGTCTACTGCGGCTCCCACGTCTACTGAGGCTCCCACGTCTACTGCGGTTCCCACGTCTACTGCGGCTCCCACGTCTACTGCGGCTCCCACGTCTACTGCGGCTCCCACGTCTACTGCGGCTCCCACGTCTACTGCGGCTCCCACGTCTACTGCGGCTCCCCCGTCTACTGCGGCTCCCACGTCTACTGCGGCTCCCCCGTCTACTGTGGCTCCCACGTCTACTGCGGCTCCTCCGCCTACTGCGGCTCCCCCGTCTACTGCGGCACCAACACCAACACCGGAGGCCACTACAACACCATCAAAATCAGGTAGGCTCATTAGTCGTCCAGTTAACCTTCTTGTTTTTCCATGACCAAGGGTGTCAAACAGCAGGGCCAATTTCATATGGGCCGTCATGTTGGCTTGGTAAGATTTTTTTCTTTAAAAAAATGAATTGAATGACTAAAGCCATATAGCTTGTAGAAAGAATGGCTGTGTCACGACTTCTGCCAAAGTTGATGTCTCTCCTTGTTCGGGCGGTGTTCGGCGGTCGACGTCGCCAGTCTTCTAGCCAATGCCGATCCATTTTTCATTTTCCATTTGTTTTGTCTCGTTTTCCCACACACCTGTATCTCATTTCCCTCATTATGTGTTGTGTATTTAACCCTCTATTTCCTCCATGTCTTTGTGTGATATTGTTTATCTGTTTTCATGTACAGTATGCGCACGTTAGGCTGGTTGCGCTGGGTTATGTTCAACCCGTATTTGTATTTCGTGTTCGTTTGTGCCGTGTGCTTTTGGTTTGCCAAATAAAAGGCTCAGTTTTACTACCAAATATCTGCTCTACTGCGCCTGACTTCCCACAGCCCTTCACGCATACCTTGACAGGCTGATGGAAAATGTTTAACTTAGCAATCACTGAAACGAAAGCTAGACAGTCAGGACATTTATTGAAAGAGGAGTAATTGTTTTGCAGATTTTGACGATAAAACAAAAGCTAGAGTCATTGAGCATCAGAAATTCCAAAGACTATGGATAGAGGAGTATATTTTTCAAACTGTGACGGCAAGGCAATACAATCCATTTTCATTGCTGCCCTCTAGACATCAGTGACTTAGTTGTTTAGATGACAGAATGGCAGCTCCCTAAAGTGACTGAAATAGGATATGGATTGGGTTAACACCATTATCAGACCTAGCAAAGTTATCTGGTGACATGATTAGATTTCAGGCAATTATTTCAATGCACATATACAGCGCCTTCAGAATGTATTCACGCCACTTGACTTTTTCCACATTTTGTTGTGTTACAGCCTGAATTTAAAATGGATTAAATGTAGATGTTTTGTCACTTGCCCACACACAATAACCCATAATGCAACAGTGACATTTTAAAAATGAAAAGCTGAAATGTCTTGAGTCAAAAAGTATTCATCCCCTTTCTTATGGCAAGCCTAAATAAATTCATGAATAAAACTGTGGTTAACAAGTCATATAATAAGTTGCATGGACTCACTCTGTGTGTAATAATAGTGTTGAACATGATTTTTGAAGGACTACTTCATCTCTGTACCCCACACATACAATTTCCTGTAAGATCCCTCAGTTGAACAGTGAATTTCAAACACAGATTCAACCACAAAGCAAAGATGGGCACATGTTGGTATTTTATTTTATTTAACCTTTATTTAACTAGGCAATTCAGGTAAGAACAAATTCTTATTTACAATGATGGCCTAGGAATAGTGGTTTAACTGCCTTGTTCAGGGGCAGAATGACAGATTTTTTACTTGTCAGCTCGGGGATTCAATCTAGCAACCTTTTGGTTACTGGTCCAACGCTCTAACCACTAGTCTACCTGCTAATAACAATAACTCAGTTGCCGGAGAGGAAGGAAACCGCTAAGGGATTTCACCATGAGGCCAATGGTGACTTTTTAAAACAGAGTTCAACCGCTGTGATAGAAGAAAACTGAGGATGTATCAATAACATTGTAGTTACTCCACAATACTAACCTTGTTTGCGACAGGGCACTAAAGTAACACTGCAAAAAATGTGTCTGTAACTTTTTTAAAACTTTTTGTCCTGAATACAAAGTGTTATGTTCGGGGCAAATCCAATACAACACATTACTGAGTACCACTCTCCCATATTTTCAAACATAGTGGTGGCTGCATCATGTATGCTTGTAATCGTTGATGACTGGGGAGTTTTTTAAGATAAAAAAGAAACGGAATGGAGCTGAACACAGGCAAAATTCTTGAGGAAAGCCTGGTTCAGTCTGTTTTCCACCAGACACTGGGAGATGAATTCACCTTTCAGCAGGACAATAACCTAAAACACTGTAGTTACTTCTACAGTGATTACCCATTATGGGCATAGCCAATTCAATATTAAAATCCAAAATGAGTGCCCCATTGCCAATCTTAAATGGTGATATGATATCCCACTTTGGATATTTTTTTAATTTATGTACATCATTTTCAGAGTAAGAATTTAAAAAGATAATTACATTTTGTTCATAATTTTCAGGATTCACAGATGAATAATTGACACCTGGTGTGGTGGCAGGTAGCCTAAAGGTTAAGAGCATTGGGCCAGTAACCAAAAGGTTGCTGGTTCGAACCTCCAAGCCGACTAGATGAAAAATTGTTCTGTGCCCTTGATCAAGGCACTTAACACTAATTGCTCCTGTAAATCACTCTGGATAAGAGCATCTGCTAAATGACTAAAATATAAAAATGATTTACTTTTTTACAGCATTAATACACTCTGTATAACAAGTATTAAACTACAGTATTCAACTACAAAATACATTCTTTTGTTATTTGTAAACATTTATACATATTTATTAAGCATTTGTAAGTACTGCATTGCAAGGATGAATACATAATAATTTACAAACCATTTTTAAGCATGGTTTAATTATTAACATTTTTATAAATTGTAATAAATTAATGCAAGTAAATAGTCACAAAACATATCATTACAACTCCTATTTTAGAGCAAATAGTAAGGTTTCAAGTAACAGAATCTGTGCTAAAAATTTGCTTGCAAAAAATGCCATATCACAGTACTTGCAGTGTAATTTAAAATGATAAACCCGGCAGTTTGGGTCCTGGATGCTGATTGGTTTAAACAGCATTTCAGCCATGAGTATATCAGACAATATTCCATTTGTTTACTGTTCTATTTATGTTGGTAACCAGTTTAGAATAGCAATAAGGCACCTCCACGGTTTGTGGTAGATGGCCAATATACCATGGCTAAGGGCTGTATCCAGACACTCCCCTTCACGTTGAACATTAAAACAGTCCTTAGCCTTGGTATATTGGCCAATATACCACACCCCCTCTTGCCTTATTGCTTAAATATATAACCAGCACAATTGTGTGTCGCGTGCAATATAGGCTAATTGAAAGCTGCAGTAATTCAAACTAATTTGAGTAAGTGCCACTTGTGTGTATATATCTTTTTAATTTGAGTCATTTAGCAGACGCTCTTGTCCAGAGCGACTTACAGTTAGTGCATTCATCTTAAGATACAGTTGCAGTCGGAAGTTTACATACACCTTAGCCAAATACATTTAAACTCAGTTTTTCACAATTCCTGACATTTAATCCAAGTAAAAATTCCCTATCTTAGGTCAGTTAGAATCACCACTTTATTTTAAGAATGTGAAATGTCAGAATAATGGTTGAGAGAATGATTTATTTCAGCTTTTATTTATTTCATCACTTTCCCAGTGGGTCAGAAGTTTACATACACTCAACTAGTATTTGGTAACAAGCTTCCCACAATAAGTTGGGTGAATTATGGCCCATTCCTCCTGTCAGAGCTGGTGTTACTGAGTCAGGTTTGTAGGCCTCCTTGCTTGCACATGCTTTTTCAGTTCTGCCCACACATTTTCTATAGGATTGAGGTCAGGGCTTTGTGATGGCCACTCCAATACTTTGACTTTGTTGTCCTTAAGCCATTTTGCCACAACTTTGGAAGTATGCTTGGGGTCATTGTCTATTTGGAAGACCCATTTGCGACCAAGCATTAACTTCCTGACTACGTCTTCAGATGTTCCTTCAATATACCAACATAATTTTCCTACCTCATGATGCCATCTATTTTGTGAAGTGCACCAGTCCCTCCTGCAGAAAAGCACCCCCACAACATGATGCTGCCACTCCTGTGTTTCACGGTTGGGATGGTGTTCTTCGGCTTGCAGGTCTCCCCCTTTTTCCTCCAAACATACCGGTTGTCATTATGACCAAATTGTTCTATTTTTGTTTCATCAGACCAGAGGATATTTCTCCAAAAAGTACGATCTTTGTTTCCTTGTGCATTTGCAAACTTGGTTCTTCCTTGCTGAGCGGCCTTTCAAGTTATGTCGATATAGGACTTGTTTTATTGTGGATATAGATATTTTTGTACCTGTTTCCTCCAGCATCTTCACAAGGTCCTTTGCTGTTGTTCTGGGATTTATTTGCACTTTTCGCACACCATGTTCATCTGTAGGAGATAGAACGCGTCTCCTTTCTGAGCGGTAAGACGGCGGTGTGGTCCCACGGTGTTTATACTTGCGTACTATTGTTTGCTCAGATGAATGTGGTACCTACAGGCGTTTGGAAATTGCTCCCAAGGATGAACCAGACTTCTGGAGGTCTACAATTTTTTTTCTGAGGACTTGGCTGATTTCTTTTGATTTTCCCATGATGTCAAGCAAAGGTTTGAAGGTAAGCCTTTGAAGGTAAATACATCCACAGGTACACCTCCAATAGACTCAAATGATGTCAATTAGAGACTTCTAAAGAAACTTCTAAAGCCATGACATCATTTTCTGGAATTTTCCAAGATGTTTAAAGGCATACTCAACTTAGTGTATGTAAACTCACTGAAATTGTCAGAACGGCGTGCTCGGGTTGGGGATTAGGGTTTGAGAATAGCTTGAAGGTTGGGAGGGGCAGATCATCTTGCTGTTCCATACTTAAATCAGTAACTCATAACTCAGCCCTCGAGTTCGGCAGTCGTGTTGGTTTTCCATTTTGCTTTGATTAATTGATGCCACTGATTGGCTGGGAAGTGCACACACAAAGGCTGTGTTTAGGATGAAGGAAATGCAGTAAACATTTTAAGTATTAGGTAATGGTGCTGTTTTGATCAACCAGCGGAGGAAAGTTATTATTGTGGCTAACATGGCAATTGTGTACGGTGTGCTACTGCATGACTATTGCTATCAAATCAAATCAAATTTATTTATATAGCCCTTCGTACATCAGCTGATATCTCAAAGTACTGTACAGAAACCCAGCCTAAAACCCCAAACATCAAGCAATGCAGGTGTAGAAGCACGGTGGCTAGGAAAAACTCCCTAGAAAGGCCAAAACCTAGGAAGAAACCTAGAGAGGAACCAGGCTATGTGGGGTGGCCAGTCCTCTTCTGGCTGTGCCGGGTGGAGATTATAACAGAACATGGCCAAGATGTTCAAATGTTCATAAATGACCAGCATGGTCCAATAATAATAAGGCAGAACAGTTGAAACTGGAGCAGCAGCACGGCCAGGTGGACTGGGGACAGCAAGGAGTCATCATGTCAGGTAGTCCTGGGGCATGGTCCTAGGGCTCAGGTCCTCTGATAGAGAGAAAGAAAGAGAGAAGGAGAGAATTAGAGAACGCACACTTAGATTCACATAGGACACCGAATAGGACAGGAGAAGTACTCCAGATATAACAAACCCCGACACAAACTACTGCAGCATAAATACTGGAGGCTGAGACAGGAGGGGTCAGGAGACACTGTGGCCCCATCCGAGGACACCCCCGGACAGGGCCAAACAGGAAGGATATAACCCCACCCACTTTGCCAAAGCACAGCCCCCACACCACTAGAGGGATATCTTCAACTACCAACTTACCATCCTGAGACAAGGCTGAGTATAGCCCACAAAGATCTCCGCCACGGCACAACCCAAGGGGGGGGGGGGGGCGCCAACCCAGACAGGATGACCACATCAGTGAATCAACCCACTCAGGTGACGCACCCCTTCCAGGGACGGCATGAGAGAGCCCCAGTAAAGCCAGTGACTCAGCCCCTGTAATAGGGTTAGAGGCAGAGAATCCCAGTGGGAAAGAGGGGAACCGGCCAGGCAGAGACAGCAAGGGCGGTTCATTGCTCCAGAGCCTTTCCGTTCACCTTCCCACTCCTGGGCCAGACTACACTCAATCATATGACCCACTGAAGAGATGAGTCTTCAGTAAAGACTTAAAGGTTGAGACCGAGTTTGCGTCTCTGACATGGGTAGGCAGACCGTTCCATAAAAATGGAGCTCTATAGGAGAAAGCCCTGCCTCCAGCTGTTTGCTTAGAAATTCTAGGGACAATTAGGAGGCCTGCATCTTGTGACCGTAGCGTACGTGTAGGTATGTACGGTAGGACCAAATCAGAGAGATAGGTAGGAGCAAGCCCATGTAATGCTTTGTAGGTTAGCAGTAAAACCTTGAAATCAGCCTTTGCTTTGACAGGAAGCCAGTGTAGAGAGGCTAGCACTGGAGTAATATGATCAAATTTTTGGGTTCTAGTCAGGATTCTAGCAGCCGTATTTAGCACTAACTAAAGTTTATTTAGTGCTTTATCCGGGTAGCCGGAAAGTAGAGCATTGCAGTAGTCTAACCTAGAAGTGACAAAAGCATGGATTGGCTATGGCTATGTGGGCCACATTTGAATAGCAGTGCGTGGTCACCCTGAGGGACACCCCGAGCACCAGAAGCAAACGGACCCCAATGAAAGTTGAATAACTGTGTGCAACATTTTAATTATTTATTTACACTTATTTTACCAGGTAAGTTGATTGAGAACATATCATTTTTTACAGCAACGACCCGTGGAATAGTTACAGGGGGAGGAGAGGGGATGAATGAGACAATTGGATGCTGGGGATGATTAGGTGGCCATGATGGTATGAGGGCCAGATTGGGAATTTAGCCAGGACACCGGGGTTATCATCTTTACTCTTACGATGAGTCAGGACACCGTTTTAACATTCCATCAGACAAAAAGGCACCCTACGCAGGGCTATGATAACTTCACTGCCCTGGGGAATTTGGATCTCTTTTGACCAGATTGAAGAGTGCCCCCTACTGGCCTTCCAACACCACTTCCAGCAGCATCTGGTCTCCCATCCAGGGACCGACCAGGACTGATACTGCTTAGCTTCAAAGGCAAGCCAGCAGTGATTTGGGAGCAGGGTGATATGCTGCTGGCAATTTCAAGAGCACTTAAGAAAACTTAATTAGTATGTACTGTTGCAAATGTAACCAAACATTTATTTGCACAAACCTTTATTTGCAACATGTAAAAAGACAAAAGTAAATGGTGACAGCTTATACAGTCGTGGTCAAAAGTTTTGAGAATGACACAAATATGAATTTTCACAAAGTCTGCTGCCTCAGTTTGTATGATGGCAATTTGCATATACTCCAGAATGTTATGAAGAGTGATAAATGAATTGCAAAGTCTCTCTTTGCCATGCAAATGAACTGAATCCCCCAAAACCATTTCCACTGCATTTCAGCCCTGCCACAAAAGGACCAGCTGACATCATGTCAGTGATTCTCTCGTTAACACAGGTGTGAGTGTTGATGAGGACAAGGCTGGAGATCACTCTGTCATGCTGATTGAGTTCGAATAACAGACCGGAAGCTTCAAAAGCATGGTGGTGCTTGGAATCATTGTTCTTCCTCTGTCAAATATGGTTACCTGCAAGGAAACATGTGCTGTCATCATTGCTTTGCACAACAAGGGCTTCACAGGCAAGGATATTGCTGCTAGTAAGATTGCACCTAAATCAACCATTTATCGGATCATCAAGAACTTTAAGGAGAGCGGTTCAATTGTTGTGAAGAAGGCTTCAGGGTGCCCAAGAAAGTCCAGCAATGTCACGTTCTGACCTTTTGTTATGTCTTTGTTATAGTATGGTCAGGGCGTTAGTTGGGTGGGCAGTGTGTTCTTTTTTCTATGATTTGGTATTTCTGTGTTTGGCCTGGTATGGTTCTCAATCAGAGGCAGCTGTCAATCGTTGTCCCTGATTGAGAACCATTCTTAGGTAGCCTCTTTTCACCCTTGAGTTGTGGGTGATTGTTTTCTGTTGAGTGTTTGTATCTGCACCAGACAGAACTGTTTCGGTTTCGTTCGTTCACTTTGTTGTTTTTGTTCAGTGTTCAATTACTTTATTAACAATATGGACACTTACCACGCTGCACATTGGTCCTCACCTTCAACCACCGCCAACGGCCGTTACAAGCAAGCGCCAGGACCGTCTCCTAAAGTTTATTCAGCTGCTGGATCGGGGCACCACCAGTACAGAGCTTGCTCAGGAATGGCAGCAGGCAGGTGTGAGTGCATCTGCACGCACAGTGAGGCAAAGACTTTTGGAGGATGGCCTGGTGTCAAGAAGGGCAGCAAAGAAGCCCCTTCTCTCCAGGAAAAACATCAGGGGCAGACAGATATTCTGCAAAAGGAACAGGGATTGGACTGCTGAGGACTGGGTAAAGTCATTTTCTCTGATGAATCCCCTTTCCGATTGTTTGGGGCATCCAGAAAAAAGCTTGTCTGGAGAAGACAAGGTGAGCGCTACCATCAGTCCTGTGTCATGCCAACAGTAAAGCATCCTGAGACCATTCATGTGCGGGGTTGCTTCTCAGCCAAGGGAGTGGGCTCATTCACAATTTTGCCTAAGAACATAGCCACGAATAAAGAATGGTATGAACATATCCTCTGAGATCAACTTCTCCCAACCATCCAGGAACCGTTTGGTGATGAACAAGGCCTTTTCCAGCATGATGGAGCACCTTGCCATAAGGCAAAAGTGCTAACTAAGTGGCTCGGGAAGAAAACATGGATATTTTGGGTCCATGGCCAGGAAACTCCCCAGACCTTAATCCCATTGAGAATTTGTGGTCAATCCTCAAGAGGCGGGTGGACAAACAAAATCCACAAATTCTGACAAACTGCAAGTATTGATTATGCAAGAATGGGCTGCCATCAGTCCATGTGGCCCAGAAGTTAATTGACAGCATGCCAGGGCGGATTGCAGAGGTCTTGAGAAAGAAGGGTCAACACTGCAAATATTGACTCTTTGCATCAACTTCATGTAATTGTCAATAAAAGCCTTTAACACGTATGAAATGCTTGTAATTATACTTCAGTATTCCATAGTAACATCTGACAAAAATATCCGAAGACACTAAGGCAGCAGACTTTGTGAAAATTAATATTTGTGTCATTATCAAAACTTTTGGCCACGACTGTATATAAACCACTTGTAAAATTAACTATATCAACTACACTTTTTGTTATCATATTTTAACTACAACTAAAATAGGAAAATGAAAAATGTATAGAACCGAACTCACCCTTGGTTTCCCTGCTAGAAATCTGTACCTCGTTGAAATGCATCATCAAGCCAAACCAGTTGTACCCCCCAGGTGTAGGGGAATTATGCTGTTTAGTGGACAGAAAGTCTCCCCAAGACTTGCTCTGTACCATCTATTCTACACAGATTATTTTGTATTAATAAATGCATCACAAAGTGCTATGTGTATTCTGAAGAACTGTGTTCCTCTTTGATTTTAAGATCCCTGTGCCCCAAACCCATGCGAAGGTGGCAGCAGCTGTCAGCCAGGCTATTATGACTCCCACTTCACCTGTCTCTGTCTGGCTGGCCAAAAATACTCTGAGTCTAGAAAGCGATGTGAGGAAGGTGGGTAATCTCCTGTCTGCCACCACTAGTGGGTGCTACAATACCATGGAAGACAGCATGATATAGGCCTAAATAGCTCTGATTGGTAGGGAGGAGAGCTTCATCATCTGCAATGAAAAGTTCGGAACTTTAGAAACTCTTCTGATTTAAGACCAGTTGAGAATGTTTTGTCCTGAGTATGGTTAAGTGTGGATAAACTGGTTCGAGATTTGTATTTAGCTTCCACGTGAAACAATCGGATAGGCTTAGGTTTTGGCCAATAAATTGATATATTTATAAATGTATGAATACATAAATGAGAGCAACCTCACAGTGGCTAGAGGAGTCAAACTCAGTTAAAGATATAAGATATTAGCTATAGCATCTATACATGTATATTGGATCTCATTTACCATCTCCTCTGTGGGCTTTTTAACACAATGCTGCATCCCCACTGTTTTCAATAAGTGCTTATAATTCGTATTTGTCATGTGTTGATTCTGATTTTCAGCCCAGGTCTTCCCAGGATCTCTGACCCTGCCTAGTATGACCTTCAACGATGACATGACCAACCCACAATCAGAAAATTTCAATACATCAGCTGACAGGTTAATTACTATGGTAAAATAGATATGATACTTTTTACACTATGTATGCCTGGCTGTAGTTCAAAATCACAACTTTTCTGCAATGTTACATAGGTCATTACCAAGCTGTTTGTGACATTTTTGACAACGTGTGAGCTGGGTAACAGCTGCATTACACTTATTTATATGTCCTTGGAAACTGTCCCAGTCAACCCAGGTTGTAGAAGCTGTAGAATTTTCCCAAGCAGGTATTTTCAGAACAGTTAGTGCAGTAATTCTGAGGAGAAAATATGGGTTAACTTGATTTTCCAAGGAGCATCCATGTTGACCCGTTCAATCAGTGAACATACATCTACTGTAGTAGTATGAACATTCTCATTTACTTCCTTAATCTCACATATGAGATGAAGTTGATAAAGAATTGCCTTCTATTTTAAACATTTTCTAATTAACATGATGGGATACAATTTAATGTGTGTGGGGGTATCCTTCAGTCAGTATCAGCTACTGTAATGGCCTCGAAATATGCTAATAAAGATGGACCCCCATGTAAAAATATGATAACGACGACTTTAGTACAGCACCTAGGGATTTTACCCTCTTGGTGTAATGGATCAGGTTTTGGAATGGCAGTCATAGGGACTAGGGTCCTGGTCGGGTTACCCACCTAATTAACTACATTGGTGTAGGAAGTGGTTAGTACCATTGGAAGCATGTCCCTAGCAAGTCTGGGCCACAGTATAGTTTTCTGGGGCATAGCTATTTTTGGTTGTTAGTGTGCATGCATTACAAGGTAATCAGAGCTATTCTCACTATATTGAAATGCCTTAGCCGCTATTCAGCTTGATTTCTACATGTAAAACTTCTCTCACAACGATAAAAACAAACCAAAAATTGTTTTAGACAGCTGAAGCAAGCACACACATTTATTCAGGAAATGTACCATTTCAGTCGATCTTACCTTAGAAGTATGACGTCATCCACCATAAACCCATGTTTACTTTGCAGGCTGACTAGCATCTATTGAGTGTTGGAATGTCCCATCAATGTAATGCTCAAATCAACTTATACAAGACATGTTTTACCGCTATATAATCCAAAAGAAAGCTTGATATTTACTGGAAGCCTGAGAACATTTTTTGCTGTTAACTTTTCAGTGGGTTTTACATCTTAACTTTTTCCTTTTGCTGTTTGCAATTTCACAGATGATTATTTGAAGTCAAATTATTTGATTCCCCATGATTGAACCGTACCCCGTCTACGACAGTGTTTGTAGCAAACAACAGTCTCCTTTATTTAGCTGTACTAGGCAAAAAATGATGAACTGTCCAGTAAATGTATATTGTGAACTTATTAGCATTTGTCTGTCCAAAATACAGATGAGGGGTCTTTTCCAGAGTCACCATGGCTACATTGATTCCACAGTGCTGAATTTCAGGTCAGTGTTAATGTAGTTACTGTGGTCCCTGTTTTTACCAATAAACTATCACTTTGCATTACCACTCACTCTATAGGCTACTCTACAATTTGTTTGTTGTTGGTTTGATTCTAACAAACTACCTTCATCCTTGAAGTTAATGTCTTCTTGAATTTTTTTAACCTAATTTATTGTGTCAGTCCAGATTATTATAGCCATCATGATAATGTATAATTTTGATTGGGAAGATATCACACGCCCAAGACAACTATTGACAGAAGATTGATGCTGTTGCTATCACTACTTTCATGAGTATGTGATAGTTCCATGATGATCATAATTCTAAAAACACTGACACTATTGCCTCCTAGCAAAATGGCTAAGGGTCCGGCCCGTACCATCTGGTCACTCAAGTCAGGTGGTGTCAACGTGGCCATGGAGAATAATTTTAAACTCGACTCCACCATCACAGAAGCCGTCATCAATGGAACGATACAGGGTGCTATTGAAGACTGTGACAAAACGGGTCCCGTTTGTTTAAATCCTCTACTTAAAAATGCAGCATACAAAGGTACGTCCCCTATAGTAATAGTAACGCACTATTCCCTTGATGTATAATGACTGTGGTTTAACATAAGCTAGGAGGCAATCTTGTGAGCATAGCTACAATGAATGTCAAGGGGAAGATAGAAAATCAGTGGTGGAAAAAGTACTCAATTGTCATACTTGAGTAAAAGTAAAGATAACTTAATAGAAAATGACTGATGTAAAAGTGAGTCACTGAGTAAACTTGATTAAAAGTCTAAAAGTATTTGGTTTTAAATAAACTTAAGTATCAACAGTAAATGGAATTGCTCAAATGTACTGAAGTATCAAAAGTTAAAGTATAAATAATTTCAGCTTCTTTATATTAAGTAAACAGCATAATTTTCTTGTTTTTATTTTATTTACGGATAGCCAGGGGCACACTCCAACACTCAGACATAATTTACAAATGAAGCATTTGTGAGTCCACCAGATCAGAGGCTGTAGGGATGACGAGAGATGTACTCTTGATAAGTGTGTGAATTTGACCATTTTCCTGTCAAAATGTAATGAGTACTTTTGGGTGTCAGGGAAAATGTATGGAGTAGAAAGTACATTATTTTCTTTAGGAATGTACTGAAGTAAAAGTTTCCAAAAATATAAATAGTAAAGTAAAGTACAGATAGCCCCCAAAACTGAATTGAGGATTACTGTTCTAGGAAAATATGTAAAAGAGGAGTTGAACAGTAGAAAACAGTTTGTCACTGTAACTCCTATTGATAGACATCTGGAGCATTCAGTAGACTAGGTAACTATAATGTTAACTAGCCAATGAATTCTGAACACTATCCATATTACTATGTCACTAATGTTTGTAATGCTTAGTCATGTCTTTTGGATGCATTCAGGCCTCCGGGGGGGTAATGAAGACATGATGGGGGGGGGGGGGGGGGGGATTGCGTCATATCAGGAAATTGATTGAATTGATGGAATTGAACACTATTTGCCCCAACCACAATGCTGAATGGAGGTACTTTCTTACTGTATGTAATCCTCTCCCTGTGGCACTCTCTATACAGTAACCAATCTGTGTGATTCGTATCGGAAACCTTGTGACGACACGTCAACTACTTGTACTTCTAACAGTGGTAGACCTATATGTACTTGTCGGGACAATTACGTGAAATCGGAATACTCTATCAGAACATGCAAAGGTGAGTGGCACCGATTGTTCCTCTTACAATAGACTCTCGGGGTTTGTATGAGAGAGGGTAAAAAGAGATTGGGTCTTGGTGGTGTGTGTGTGTGTATGTGATAGACTTACTTTACCGTCTCTGTCTGCAGCTTGTGAAAGTGGGAAGGAAGCAGAGAACGGTGTGTGTAATGAGTAAGTACTCAAAACATTTAATCAATTTAGTCATTTCCCATCAATTCATTTATTCAGTCATATCTATTTTCACGTTAACAATGTCTTTCAACTGGGAGTTTGGATACAGTGCAATGGTTAACTTGCATTATTGGTCTGTGCAAAGATTTTAAAAAATGTTTTTTTTCTTTCAGTTGTTCATTTGGTTACTCGGGTTTGAACTGCAATGAATGTAAGTATAACATACCATATTATGGTATGATTCTTCCTTCCAAGGATTTGACACTAGGCTGCCTCTGGCCTTCGCAATAGGTGTTGTTCTCTCCTTTCATGTGGTGTTTCCTGTAATAGTGGTATTGAGTATACTGGTGTTGGCAGTTTTTTTTTACATCTCTCCACCCTCTCTCTTGCTCTCTCGCTCTCTGTCTCTCTGCAGCATGGAAGTTGATTCTGGTGATTGTCGGGACTGTTCTTGGTGCGCTGCTACTCATCACACTAATCATGCTGCCAGTAGTTGCACGCAAGTGAGTCACACACACACAGAGGACAACATTTACACCATAATATTTGAATCATATCAAATACAATTCAATATATACCTTCATCTTTAATCTTGTTACGATTCCACGATTGACCCTAATGGAGTATAAAAGGAAGTTGTTAAATCTTATGTGTATTGTCGTCTTCTATAGGACGTCCAAGAAGAGCTCCTCCAAGAAGTCCTCGAAGAACGCTGAGGTTCCTACCTACACCAGCCCCTATACTGCCAAGGACTTCAGGGCATCGGCCTTAACCAATGGGGGGGTGACCAATGTCAGTTCAGGTTTTGCGGGTGTACCCAAGATCCCCCGGGCCATGCCCAACAACAACAGCTGGGACCGTGGCAGCAACCTGGAGATGACAGAGAGCGGTAGCAGACAGGCACTGGTGACCAGGGGAGACAAAGGAGGGGTAAGAACCTCGGGAAGGGAGAGAAGAAGAATGAGTGAGAAAGGAGGGTGGGGAAGATACAAGAGTTCATCTGGCCAGATAACTACCAAAATATTACTTTATGTCTAATCTCGGACATCCAGAACTAACATCTTGCGTAATTTCACCAGATGCTCGATTAAGTTCTGGGGGTAAACGTGTTAGAAAATCTACTAATGAAACTAGCGAAGTCTCCACCTCTAAACCGAAATACTCAGCCGGTTTTAGGCAAGTCTATGGTCAGCATGTCCCCTGATTTATCCATATGATCAGTGGCACAAAGTCAGTGTGGAATTCTGGGAGGGAAATGCTCATGCAGGGTTATTGCTAAATTGTCAAATATTTAAATGTCAGTTACTATACATATAAAGTACCAAATAGTACAAAGAACTGGGCCAATTTAACCCCACGAAAAACAATTTATTGAAGAACATTTCAAGCACTTGCATTCAACATTAATTATGCATTAAAGTATACACAAAAATTTGTATTTTTAGGAAATGTTTTATTGGTTGTAATATGATGTCTTCTCAACCAGAACACTAGTTACAAGCAGAAAATGACGTCATTAAAATGTCTGGTGCCAAATTTTTCCCGCTGGGTAAAGACCAAGACCCCCAGGACTGAGATTGTCAGATACAGATGTTGTTTTGTGTTTTAGATTGGCAGCTACCAGAACCCTGATGACACAAGGAGCTTCAACAACAAGAACCCCTACCAGAGCGGAGGTCAGGGCAACAACCCCTACCAGAGTGGAGGTCAGGGCAACAACCCCTACCAGAGCGGAGGTCAGGGCAACAACCCCTACCAGAGCGGAGGTCAGGGCAACAACCCCTACCAGAGCGGAGGTCAGGGCAACAACCCCTACCAGAGCGGAGGTCAGAGCAACAACGTCTACCAGAGCGGAGTTCAGGGCAACAATCCCTACCAGAGCGGAGGTCAGGGCAACAACCCCTACCAGAGCGGAGGTCAGGGCAACAACCCCTACCAGAGCAGAGGCTAGGACAACCCTTACTTTACACACGACAATGGAAGAAGAAACTGAAGACCCACTGGAACAATTAAGGATACCATTTTCTTCAGAACGCAAATGCTTAGAAATCAGAAACCAATAACACTGGTTTTTAAATAGTCCTACTTGTGATTCTGCCCTATGTTCTACTCAACTTTTATGCACTGTGTATCAATCTTTTTTTGTTGTACAATAAATGATAGTTGAGTTGCAGTGTCCATTCTGTCCATGAGTGGGCGGTGTATCCAAGCTCCTGAAATTTATGTAGCCAAAAGGCTACTAATGTATTGTCGCTCAGTTTTCCTTATGTTTTTAAGTATTAGTTAATCCATTCTCATGTCCTGATTGTATTGTATAACTGTAATGAATGTGTTTTTTCTAATATCAATCCAATACTGTATTCATGTGTGATTACATGAGGGCTTAGTCTGTGACTCATGCAAATCTTACGTTAACGCCAATGCAAGATGTTATAACATGAAAGGCCCAAGTTTCGTGTGCTAAATCATCATTATATTATGATTGCATGGGTCTGTCATTATAAATGTTTCTTGTTAATTTATTTGAATATGGACGAACCCAGTTAAATTGATGTTAGGGGAATTTATTGGTGTGGTTCGCCATTGTCTATTTGATCTCTTGTACATCTACATCGGGGTTTAGAAATAGCAAATAATGCCTTTTATCCTTAATGTGCCATCTTAATACATATTGTATATGTAATATAAATATAGTCAAATATAAATAAACAGAATGTGTGTAAAATTGTTCAATGATACACACAGTTCAGTATGATGACTTTTACACAATACATTTTGTAAATGAGACTGGCTTCTCGTTGGAATAAAGAAAAGGAAAATAAATCAATTTAGAATTTACAACTGCGTTTGGTTATTAATTCAGAGTTTGTGTGTTTCTGTACATAATGGAATTTTAATAGTGAGACTGTATCATATTGCAAATATGTAACGTGTGCTGTCAGGATGCAGTTCTGTATTTTAAGATTAAGATCACATCATTCAACAATTGTACACAATATATCCCAACCCCTCCGAAAGGCATGGATTTTTAATAACACTTCTGAATAATGTCTGTAAAGTGTAAAGGCACATGCTTCCATCTTAGAAATGTGTTTAAAATTATGCTTAGGTGGAATTATTAGTATTTCTGTCAAAAATAGCCTGTGGATACATAACCCAGGCTAGGTTTGAGGTTAGCAGGGGAGTTTGTGAAGGTTTCCAGATTTCTCCCTCTACCTTTTGATGTCTCAGATTGTATATCTGTTCGTATCCCCAAATTCTTGTTTTTCCAATATGTCTTTGTAACTATATTTATGGTAGGTCTTCGGAAAAAAGTAATGCTTCAACAGATTTCAGCATGATTTCAGATTGTGTTTAGATAAAAGTAACATTGCTCTCATAGAATGTAGTTCCTTGAGCACTACAGATATCAACCCAATGTTATTTGTGAGAATTGCTCCATTGTTAAACATTTTGTTGGTGACCCACTCTTTGATGGTATGTACAGTCGTGGCCAAAAGTTTTGAGAATGACCCAAATATGAATTTTCACAAAGTCTGCTGCCTCAGTTTGTATGATGGCAATTTGCATATACTCCAGAATGTTGTGAAGAGTGATCAGATGAATTGCAATTAATTGCAAAGTCCCTCTTTGCCATGCAAATGAACTGAATCCCCCAAAAACATTTCCACTGCATTTCAGCCCTGCCACAAAAGGACCAGCTGACATCATGTCAGTGATTCTCTCGTTAACACAGGTGTGAGTGTTGACGAGGGCAAGGCTGGAGATCACTGTCATGCTGATTGAGTTTGAATAAAAGACTGGAAGCTTCAAAAGGAGGGTGGTGCTTGGAGTCATTGTTCTTCCTCTCAGCCATGGTTACCTGCAAGGAAACAAGTACCGTCAACTTTTTGCACAAAAAGGGTTTCACAGGCAAGGATATTGCTGCCAGTAAGATTGCACCAAAATCAACCATTTATCGGATCATCAAAAACTTCAAGGAGAGCGGTTCAATTGTTGTGAAGAAGGCTTCAGGGTGCCCAAGAAAGTCCAGCAAGCGCCAGGACCGTCTCCTAAAGTTGATTCAGCTGCGGGATCGGAGCACCACCAGTACAGAGCTTGCCCAGGAATGGCAGCAGGCAGGTTTGAGTGCATTTGCATGCACAGTGAGGCGAAGACTTTTGGATGATGGCCTGGTGTCAAGAAGGGCAGCAAAGACGACACTTCTGTCCAGGAAAAACATCAGGGACAGACTGATATTCTGCAAAAGGTACAGGGATTGGACTGCTGAGGATTGTTTGGGGCATCCAGAAAAAAGCTTGTCTGGAGAAGACAAGGTGAGCGCCACCATCAGTCCTGTGTCATGCCAACAGTAAAGCATTCTGAGACCATTCATGTGTGGGGTTGCTTCTCAGCCAAGGGAGTGGGCTCACTCACAATTTTGCCTAAGAACACGGCCATGAATGACGAATGGTACCAACACATCCTCCCGAGAGCAGCTACACCCAACCATCCAGGTACAGTTTGTTAACGAACAATGCCTTTTGCAGCATGATGAAGCACCTTGCCATAAGGCAAAAGTGCTAACTAAGTGGCTCGGGGAACAAAACATCGATATTTTGGGTCCATGGCCAGGAAACTCCCCAGACCTTAAACCCATTGAGAATGTGTGGTCAATCCTCAAGAGGAAGGTGGACAAACAAAAACCCACAAATTCTGACAAACCGCAAGCATTGATTATGCAAGAATGGGCTGCCATCAGTCAGGATGTGGCCCAGAAGTGAATTGACAGCATGCCTGGGCGGATTGCAGAGGTCTTGAAAAAGAAGGGTCAACACTGCAAATATTGACTCTTTGCATCAACTTCATGTAATTGTCAATAAAAGCCTTTGACACTAATTATACTTCAGTATTCCATAGTAACATCTGACAAAAATATCTAAAGACACTGAGGCAGCAGACTTTGTGAAAATGTATATTTGTGTCATTCTCAGAAACTTTGGCCACGACTGTACAGTTAAAAATGGGTCTTGATTGGTGGGATCTGATCTTACAAAACCAGGATGAAAATAACAATTCCTGTCTTCCTGTTGCACAACAATGACTGGGGATGTTTTATTGCTGATGTGGACAACATCTCCACCAGTACAAGTTAATCTTAGATGAATTTAATGTAAAAGAGAGTCATAAAAAGCTGTGTACTTCAAATTGGACCCTATGTCATTTGGGTTTAGAAAACTTCATCCAAAAGACACTCTGGTTTACACTGGGCTTAGAGGGAAGAGGGGTGATAGTTAAGATTGAGTATGAATCAATTTTGTTCATCATACTAATTTATACCCAATCAAAAAAAAAAGAGTATTGACCAAAGGGAGAGGGTGCTTGAAGATGGACCTCTTAGGTCTAAATGTTCTGTCTCTCTTACTGCTCTCTCAAGGAATTCAGCTTACTCAAGGTATGTATGATTTGAAAAAAGGATGTGTCTATTACTGTTTGTTTTAATTTACTTTAACAAATTGTTATAGTAAACGTATTGCCTTTATGGCACAGAGATAATGCATTATTTTTGTTTTTTTGAATCGATTGAATCATTGTCTTTCTACATGATTTGAAAAGTGTCCTCTTAGTTGAAGACGGCCATGAATATGCTTTCCAGAAGGCTATGTGCAGCCAAATGCCCAAACCCCCAAACATAAAAAATGATGTGTTTTTACCACAGGCCTAACCAAGCTCAGTAGGTGTGCTGACCTTATTCTATTATACCACAGGTTCCTTCAGTAAAGAATGTCATAAGATATAATGTGCAATCGTGTAGACATGTTAAGGTTAGAATTTTAGGGGGGATCCAAATATGTTTTGAAACATGTCTTGGTTGTTATTTTCATAGACAAACACTATGAATCATTAGATTGGCTAAAAACAGCACACATTTATATGAATGTAAAATATGTCTGCTTCAGAGCTCGACAGGTTAAAGTCCGTTTTTTGAAACGGAGTAGCTGATCGATTATCAATATGTATGAATATGTATTTCCTTTGAAAAGTATTACATGGTGACACGATTTGGCCATCTAAAACCAGCTATATGATCAAGGACTCATCTTTCATGAGTTTCAAGGTTCATAGGATGTGTCCTGACTGCATTTATGGGCAATAATTAACTCTATTTTTAAAGGTCCGCCACATGCGATAGGGTTCAAATGCCGTACAAAGTAGACGAAACAGTAGCTGTAGTTGTCATAAACACTGTTACTTATTGTTTAGGGAAACAGTAAAACATTTTTTATTTGTTTTATAGCAAATTCTACCAGATGAAGAGATTCAAATATGTGTTATTAATAGTTAGTCCATCTCAATGTCAGTTTTGTTCAAATGCACCGAAGACTGTAATTTTTTTCCCTTCCCTTCCCTTCACATCATGTCATTTTGTCTATCGAAAAGTACAACATTTCATTCGTATTTAGACATGAAATGATAAAGGTTCTCTAGTTCTGTAGACGATCCGGGAGTGTACAATTTGATATTCTAATGGTTTAGATAAGTGATGGGGTGTGGGGGTCACAAAATATCTGAACTCATCATGAGGGGCCGCAGTGGCTCCCGGGTCTGCGTACCCACTTCCATAACCACATGTGCAGTCAGAGATGGCCCTAGCCTTTTGGGGGCCCTAAGCTATTTATTTTTTAACAAGTCAACCATACCGCGGTTACCACAATAAACTGTGCTACTGACCGCTGCACTCTCTTTTTTGAAGGCCAATGTGACAATGGTAAGTTTCAGTGTGCCAACGGTCAGTGCATTGACTTAGACTGGAGGTGCGATGGAACCAAGGACTGCACAGATGACTCTGACGAGCTCAACTGTCGTGAGTATCACCGGTACCATGATCTTGGAATTCCTTATACTGTACATGGCTTCAGGTTTGCTCTTATACATGCTGAACGCTAACTGTACCAGATAAAATTCAATTCAAATTTGATTGAGTGTTTTTGAAAACGCCAGGCACTGGGTTATAGGTTTTGATTGAATAGTTCCCTATGCATAACTTGTCCTGTGCCTTATTCATGAAGCGTCACAGAGTAAGAGTCATGATCTAGGATCAGGTCTTCCCTGTCCATATAATCTTTGTATCAGGGCACAAGGCGAGACCCAGATGCAGACACAGGAGGCAGATGTTTAGGGTCCAAGATGTTTATTAACAATGCAAAAGGGGTAGGCAAGAGAAAGGTCGTGGACAGGCAAAAGGTCAAAACCAGTTCAGAGTTCCAGAGGTACAGAATAGCAGGCAGGCTCGAGGGCAGGCAGGCAGGAATGGATCCAGAAAACAGGCAAAGGTCAAAACCGGGAGGACTAGTAGGAGTTACCACATATGCTGAGCACTTGTTGGCTGCTTTTCCTTCACTCTGTGATAGAGAAGCAAGAGCACAGGAAAAACCACGCTGGTTGACTTGAACATACAAGACGAACTGGCACAGAGAGACAGGAAAGACAGGGATAAATACACCAGGGAAAATAAGCGACACCTGGAAGGGGTGGAGACAATCACAAGGACAGGTGAAACAGATCAGGGTGTGACACTTTCCATTGTAATCTAAAAGGAAAAACTGATCCTACATCATATTCTGAGACACTTTGTGAATATGGGCCCTTGTGTATTTCTGTGTGGCAGCACCTCCATCCTGTAGCTCCCAGCAGTTCAAGTGTGTGACGGGAGGCGAGTGTATCTCCCTCCAGTTTGTCTGCGATGGGGAGGAGGACTGCACTGACGGCTCAGACGAACAGAGAACCTGCAGTACGTACAAGTTCACAAGGCTTCACTTTGGGTTACATAGGGTGCCAGTTTCCTCTGGATATCACTCACTTAAGAGCAACATTTTACTCTGAGATGCTTTAAACATACAGGCACTGACCTCACACAGTTTGGTCTTATCTCAACCTGGTCTCAGAGAATTTCGTATTATTCTGTAGATAAATCTGAGACACTCCATTAAGTATGATATGTTACGAAACAGCAAAACATGTTATATGTTATGAATTTGAAAACCGTACAATATGTTACGAATTTGCAAAATGTATGGGGTGTTACACTTGCATCACAATTTCATATCAAGTGTCAGGAGTAATGTATCTTACAATTTGACTTTACTTAAAAATAACAAGGCAGCAGAGTTTCTGCATCTCAACAGCTCAAATATTCTCAAATGTAGTAATGTCTTATTCCTGGGGATTAAGACAAAGCTGTTGCCTATCTCTCTCAATGTTAATAATCCAGAGGTAAAATGTGTTTGTATTGGATATTCGGTTTTCGGTTTTCTCTTATCAATAGCTATTGAACCAACCATGCCATGACTTTGAAAATGGTAAATTCTGAATCAGGGGTGGATGGAGAAAAATACACTGTAAAAAAATAAATAAATGTTGCTTTCAACCTTCAATAGCTCTTGACCAAAGCATGCCATGACTATGCAAAAAAAAAAAATATATATATATATTTATATATATATGTGTATATATATACTGACTGAGTTCATTAGAGTTACCAGCCTCAGAAATTGCCACCCAAATAAATGCTTCACAGAGTTCAAGTAATAAACACATCTCAACATCAACTGTTCAGAGGAGACTGTGAATCAGGCCTTCATGGTCAAATTGCTGCATTGGAAACCACTACTAAAATACACCAATAAGATGAAGAGACTTTTGCTTGGGCCAAGAAACACGAGCAATGGACATGAGACCGGTGGAAATCTGTCCTTTGGTCTGATGAGTCCAAATGTTAGATTTTTGGTTTCAACCGCTGTGTCTTTGTGAGATGCAGAGTAGGTGAATGGATGATCTCTGGATGTGTGGTTCCCACCATGAAGCATAGAGGAGGAGTTCTGCTATGTGGCGGTGCTTTTCTGGTGACACTGTCTGTGATTTATTTAGAATTCAAGGCACACTTAATCAGCATGGCTAACACAGCAGTGATACGCCATCTCATCTGGTTTGCACTTAGTGGGGCTATCATTTGTTTTTCAACAGACCCAATGACCCAACACAACTTCAGGCTGTGTAAGAACTATTTGACCAAGAAGGAGAGTGATGGAGTGCTGCATCAGTGCTGCATGACCTTTCCTCCACAATCACCCAACCTCAACCCAATTGAGATGGTTTGGGATGAGTTGGACCACAGAGTGAAGGAAAAGCAGCCAACAAGTGCTCAGCATATGTGGTAACTCCTTCAAGACTGTTGGAAAAGCATTCCAGGTGAAGCTGGTTGAGAGAGTGCCAAGAGTGTGCAAAGCTGTCATCAAGACAAAGGGTGGCTACTTTGAAGAATCTAAAATATAGAATATATTTTGATTTGTTTAACACTTTTTGGTTACTACATGATTCCATATGTGTTATTTCATAGTGTTGATAACTTATTCTTACTTATTCTACAATATAGAAAAATAGTCAACAAATTTGAATGAGTAGGTGTGTCCAAAATGTTGACTGGTACTGTATATGATATATAAACTGATATATGATATGATATAAAAACTAAATTTGAATTAGAAAAAAAGCAGTGGATTTTTGCCCATCCTCCCATGATTCTGAATATATTATTTTCATAGTCATGTCACAATTTGTGTAAGAGCTATTGAAGATTGAAAGCAAAAAAAGGAACAAAAAAAGATAATACATTCTCCTCTGATTCTGAACATGTCATTTTCATAGTCATGTCATGCTTTGTTTAAGACGATTGAAGATTGAAAACCCGAAATTGTATTATTTACAAAAATTCATGAAAAGAGTGTGGATTTTTCTCCATCCACCCCTGATTCATATGTGAAGGTGAATTCCCTCCTGATCCATTTGACATTACATTGACATACCTTATGATTGCTGTGCTCGTGTTCTCCTACGTTTTCAGGAGAGCAGACTTGTGGACCACACCAGTTCACGTGCCAGGAGGGCCAGTGTATTCCCAAAGTGTACCGATGTGACCGTGTGAAGGATTGCTTGGACAACTCAGACGAGAACAACTGCAGTAAGAATTTTAAATCCCATGTTCTTCAATAAGATAGGTCTGTAGTTTACGGCTCTAAAAACTTGTCTGGTTCATTTGCAGTAGATCATTTCTGCTGAAAGCAGAGGTTGTGGACATTTGTCTACTTTGACAATAACACATTTTCTCATGATTGAGTGTTATAGATGCTTGTGATGTACTGTATGATCGATGTAGGACTTATGAGTGTACTGTATGTTCATTGTGAATGACACTGCAATTTGTGGGATTTGCAAATGTGCAAATTCAGACTGTTCTATTGTATATGGGACTACTATTACAACCTTTCGTATTAAAAATAAAAGAAGCATTCCAGTTTTGTTCCTGCTAGATATGCTTTAGTCACCAAAGGGTTTGATTTTTAATTAGGGCTTGTTATGTTGTTAACTCAGATTGCATCTCCTATTACAGGCCACTGTTCATCTTAATGTGGCAACACAGGAGTAGACTTTATTCTCTCTTCCTTTTTTAACAAGAAAGTTGTTCAAGTCCATCATAGTTCAACTATATAATCCTCAGTCACATTTAAGTCATTGCTTTTGTCACAATTTTGTCCCCACAACCATTTTGAGGTCTTGTGAGAAAATGCTTCAACATGACAATCTACCTTTTAGCATGAGTGTGTGTGTGTGTGTGTGTGTGTCAAGGGTCGGGGTCATCTCAAGTTGAAGTCAGCTAATTCAAGGAGTGATTGAAATACAAAAATATTCAAACCTTTGAAGTAAATTGCTTCTCCTTTTCAGTTTATTGAGAATGAATTTAACATAACTGGCCTTTTCTCACTTATGGAATTATAATTTCAGTTTACTTCCTGAATTGACTGATTTCAGTTCAAATTGACCCCAACCCTTGTGTGTGGGTGTTATTCTCCAGACTACCCCAGCTGCACTGAGAAAACCTGTGCCAATGGAGCTTGCTACAATAACTCGCAGCACTGCAACGGGCTGCAGAACTGTCGGGACGGCTCAGACGAATCCAACTGCAGTAAGTCGAATGGGTCAGGGGAATCGAACTCGACAGCGTCAATTGATCTTCAGTGGATCAAGAGAGTCTGGAAAAATTCAACTGAAGATAACCGTCTGTTTGAGGGAGTAGTCTTGACCCCAAACACCAAAGACACCTAGCAGGATGATAAAATATATGGCCCAATTAAGAAATGATGGTTTGACATAATCAAATAGTCATGCATTTATCCCATTTTTAATGACAATGACAAAGACACAAAATATATACTAAATATATGTCAGGCATATGGGTTGACATAAAGATTCATGAATTTATTTCATTTTCCTATATGTCTGCTCTTTCGCTGAGTATATTACATTGTGTCTCTTAGCGACACAGCAATGTCCTCTGCACCAGTTCCAGTGCACCAATGGCCACTGTATCCCTATGTCCTTCATCTGTGACCACTGGGACGACTGCGGGGACAACAGCGATGAGCAAGGCTGTGGTAAGAAGCACACCACCCGCAGTACACAGGATATTCTTACCTCACAACGTAAACACGGTGAAGTCCTAAAACATTGGTGTAAATATGTGTTAATCTGAGATTGCTATTTCAAACCTTTGTACCTCTCGCTAAATCAATTCAACAATATCAACCATACAGAATCTAATGGAGGTTTCATCGTGCATATTGTTATGAGCCCACATGAATAAAAATAATATGGTATACTATGGTATAAATACTATAGTATTCACTGTTGTGTCATTTGTGAACATTACTGTAGTATTCACTATAGTGTTTTTGCGGACATTACTGTAGTATTTACTACAGTGTTATTTTTGCAGATAATACTGTAGTATTTACAAAATGCTATAGTAAACACTGCACATGATCGAGGGATACTACAGTGTGAAGTATAATATTCTTCAGTTTACTACAGTTTGTAGTATACTGTAGTATTCTATAGTAAACTGTAATATTTTTTCATGTTGGGGACAGCAATTCAGATTTGATGGCTAGTCATGGCTTTGTTGAATGAAAGACACACACACACACACACACACACACACACACACACACACACACACACACACACACACACACACACACACACACACACACACACACACACACACACATTGTATTGTAATGTATTGCATCATCTTCTTCCCCTTAGAGTACCAGAGCTGTAGTGGAACTCAGTTCACCTGCAGCAGTGGCCGCTGCATCCCTCAGAACTGGGTGTGTGATGAGTTCAACGACTGTGGGGACTACAGCGACGAGAACGGATGTGGTGAGAAATTCACTAGGAAATCTTGGACAGTTTATTATGTCACTGACTATGAAGATTGAGACATTGTTTATTTGGAAATCTAAACGGTAATATGTAATAAGTGGAACATAATAGAGGAACAAATAACATTGTAGCTATATGTGTAGTATAGTAAATATTCTAAGTAGTGGTCATACTAAATGAATTGAATGGAAATGTTTTTTTAAGCATACTGTTTCATCAGCCCTAAAACATTGACGAATAAATGAATAAATGATGAATGCATGAATTACATTTTATTTTCATGTCATGTTGCCAGTCGGCAACCCATTCATTACGGGATTAATTGGCACATAAACAAACGTTACAATAATTCACTGTGATAATTCACTGTTATAATTCAGTGCACGCTGCATAAAGAGTGAAAAATAAATCAATACATAATAGTAAATCAGGTTATAATTATATTGACATTTTAGTCAAAGCTGAGTGAAATGTATAATTATTGGATAAAAATAACTGTGTCATTGAGGCCTACACAGCAAAAGGTGGCAAGTGAAATGTGTTGTCTTTTCTCTTTCAGATAGTAACTCCCGAGACTGTTACTCTGGTGAGTGGCCTTGTCCAGGCTCCTCCGTGTGTGTGCCAGTGGGCAAGGTGTGTGACGGCAAACCAGACTGCCCCAGAGGAACAGATGAGACCAACACCACCGCACAGCAAACCTGCAGTGAGTCTCTTCTTCTATCTGACACGTTTTACTACAGGGCACACCTTTGTACTGGGTTTTAGGAGGTTAACAATTTGGTCAGCGGGACCTTTCTGTGTATTTGAAAATACTCAAATACACAGAAAAAGTATTTTCACCCCCCCAGATACATAAAATACACATGTATTTAAACCCAGGTCTGACACAAGCACACGCACATGGACACGCGCACACACTTAATTAAAAGGACAGTAGCGTACACAGTCAGCTCAATGCTGTGTGATGTTAAATTGGGCAGAAAAGCCAAGGTCCTGTGGTCATGCAACAAGACTGTGCTCTTGAATGTTTTAATGTTCCTCCAAGCTCACATGTTACGACCGCTGTCGTCACATTTATGGCTTTAACTCTCACCTTCCCTTATCCCTTCATCAGCATGTGCGTGCACACTCTTTGTTAAATATTTACATTTGCACTTTTACTTACTACTTTGCACAACTACATAAAAATGTCCTCTTTAGTAATTGTACTGGTGTTATAGTGGTGTTATAGGCAGCCAGTAGAAGTTGGATTGTGGACAATCAGAGACAGTTTCCCACAACAGAGATTAAGCTTAATCGTTTTTTAGAATCTCCATTCAACATTGTTTCTTAGTTCAGGACTAGGCTTGATCTGTGTCCAGGAAACGGCCCCTCAACGGCTGCTACCCAAATGGTACCCTACTCCCTATTTACTGTGCTACTGTCACAAAGTAGTGACTATAGGGAATAGGCTGCCATTAGGGACGCACAATCTAAAAAAGTGTTAAAGTGTTTGAAAACTAAAAGTGCTAGTACAGCATTGGGGGTGTAGTAGATCATATTTCCTGTTGCGGTCCGGGCCCATTTCCACCACTAGTTGTATCTCCCGTCTCTTTCCCCTCTCCCAGGCCTGGACCGGTGCTCAGCACTGAGCTGTGAGTACCGGTGTCACCTCACCCCACAGGGCGGAGCCTGCTACTGCCCAGATGGCTTCACCGTGGCCAATGACAGCCGCTCCTGTGCGGGTGAGTCTGAGTGTGAACGGTTTGATTGGTGGAAGTAGTAAGGACAGAAACAGCTGAAGGAAGTGAGGAAGGAAACAGGGCCACTAGCAGTGATGTGACAAACGCTATGAATTAATCCACATACAGATTACTAAATAGAAACAGATGTAGACCAGAGAAATGATCAAAAATGACCATTCTTTAACATAGACACACAGAGGTCTATTCTATTCTACTCAATTCTATTATGTTAGTGTAGGTACAGGTAACTTCCAAAATAAAATAAACACCGACATAAAGTGTCTTAATAGGGTGTTGGGCAACCACAAGCTGCCAGAACAGCTTCAATGCACCTTGTCATAGATTCCACAAATGTCCTGAACCCTATTTTGTAATTTTGTATTCATTTAACGATCCCCATTAGCTGCTGCTCCTCTCACAAATACAAGGTGTGATGAAGTCATTCTCTCCTCCACTTTGAGCCAGGAGAGATTGACATGCATAATATTAAAATTAACTCTCTGTGTACATCCAAGGGCCAGCTGTGCGCCCCTGTTCTAAGCCAATTGCAATTTTCCCGAATCCCTATTTGTGGCACCTGAACACGCGACTGAACAGTAGTCCAGGTGCGACAAAACTATGTTCTGTAGGACCTGCTTTGTTGATGGTGCAGTTTTAAGAAGGTAGAGCAACACTTTATGATGGACAGACTTCTCCCCATCTTAGCTAGGAGGGATGCGGCACCGTTTTTCCACAAGAAATTCCATAATTTGCCGTTTTAATTGATGGTGGTGGAAAACGCTGTCCCAGGCGCCGCTCCAGAATCTCCCATAAGTGTTCAGTTGGGTGGAGATCTGGTGGCACACACACACACACACACACACACACACACCCTTCAGACTCCCTATGCTCCTTTGAAAACCTCCTTTCAAAGTCAATGAGATCTCTTCTTCTAGCCACGGTAGCCAAAATAATGGGCAACTAAGCATTTGTTATGCATGGCCCTACGTCGTGTGGAAGCACCTGCTATCCTATAAACATTGTATCCCTCATTTGCTCAAGTGTTTATTTTATTTTGGCAGTTACCTGCAGGTTTAGGCTTACATGACAACACTGTGGTTGTGTTACCCAGACTATGACGACTGTGACATCTGGGGGATCTGTGACCAGCTGTGTGAAGACCGCCCCGGGACCCACCGCTGCAGCTGTGCAGATGGATACTTCCTGGAACAGGGCAACCGCTGCAGGGCCAACATCTCAGGTACAGGATGTGACACCACTAGCGTCACTCGTGAACACGTGGGAGCACTACTGTATTTTTGTTCAGGTTCAAGTTAATTTAATTTATATCTTAATTGTGTGATGAATCAAATAAACGTAAAACAAACAAACATTCACGAAACGTACATTTAGGGAACTGTCGTCTTTTGTGATAAGTTGTGGTGTGGTGTGGTGTGGCTAATGTGCTAGCACGAGTGAGCATTGTGTGAAAGTGATGTGCTTAATTGTGGGAGTTCCATTGAAGGTCATTATTACAAATGGGTCATTGTGAAAAGGCCTTCCTTGTGTGCATAATTGTGCTTAAGTAAAGTTACAGTAAGTGTACCAGTTATCATTCCAAAATATAAAATGACTGTCCTATATCGGGTTATCTCCGTTGTGATCAAGTTCAAGGACCTGGATGTAAGCCCTGTACTCTTTTCAATTATCTTCTCAGAAAACATGTTAACTTGAACTCAGGTCTCTGCCTAATCCATAGATAATAACCTAACATGGTGTCAGAAGTAGGATCAGAATGAACCCTTTACAGCAGGGGTGGGAAATTCCAGTCCTCGAGGGCCTGATTGGTGTCACAGTTTTTCCCCAGCCCCAGCTAACACACCTGACTCCAATAATCACCTAATCATGATCTTCCGTTTAGAATGCAATTTGATTAAATCAGCTGTGTTTGCTAGGGATGGAGAGAAAGTGTGACACCAATCAGGCCCGCGAGGACTGGAGTTGCCCACCCATGCTTTACAGGATAACAACCTTTGCTTTATATCTACCCTGTAGTTGGCTTGCCGCAGCTCATCTTCACCAATGGTGGTGACGTGATGATGGCAGACATTCATGGGCGCTTTATCAGAACCCTGGTCCCTTCACAGGGCAGAGGTAGTTCGGTGGGTGTGGGGTACCACTGGCACAGTCAGAGGGTCTTCTGGACAGACACTAACACTCAGAAGGTGGGTCGTATTTACTGCTTGTGGGTGACATTTTCCTCACTCTAAAACAGCACTGCGCGGTGAACTAATGCAATGATCTAAATAAGGGGAGCTCCGATGTCTCAGAGCGATTGCATTGGTTTGGCGCATGTAGTGCTCTGTTTACTACATTTCTGGTTAAACTCTGGACAAGAGTATGGGTGAAAGATCTCCTTTATAGTAAAAGCATGGCATGAATCTATCATCATATTTGCAGGTCTTTTGTAAAAATGTCATGCAATTCTACATAATTTTACATATTAGCAGAATACTTTTTTAATACCAAACAAATTACCCCAATTAAAGGCTAAGAATGGACAGAGATATAGGACTATTTGTTCATATTGTCATATTTCTCCAATGCCAAATCAGTGTGTCTTGTTTGCAATGAAATTGTCCCTGTTTGCAAATAATCAAATCTGAGACATCATTAGGAATCTGAGCACGGTACTTTCAAAAGTTAGGCCTACCGTTCCACCCCAGACCTCAGGCCGAGTGACACATAAACATTTAAGCTTTAACTGCTGGCTACTCTTCTTCCGTGGCTTAATCCAACGAGAAAAGGTCACAAGTGTTTCCCTGAAAGCTGTCTGGGTTTAAACATATTCTATTGTACAGGAAGTGAATAGCTTATTCAATTGATGGTAACAGAATTTGATTACTTCCCTAGTAAATTTGAGGTCTCCTCGGCTATATTGTATATATATTGTAGCTCAGCCTCTGAATGTCAAATCAACGAAACAATGACATCCCCATATGCATCTGAGCCACGTTTTCCCTGGTATTTTACAGCATAAAGCAGCACGGACCAAAGTGCTGTAGATCACTTTAGGTAATCGGATCTGTTTTATTTTCTTCATAATCTTCATCTAACAATAGGTAGGTCAGTGTCATACCCTCTCATACCACCTCAATTAGAGTCCTGGTTTTAACTTAACAGTCCTTCACTGACACGGAGGTAAGCTATTTAAAGAGTGCATGGTGGGTGGAGGAATTGCCAGACACATCTATGGATATTGCAGCATATAGCCTCATTTCGTCTATCAAACAGGTAGGCTCCAACACAATAGGCTTCAACACTAAGCCCTCTTGTTGGTCAAGTCTAATTAAAATGGTTGAAATGAATTATGCCTACTTGATTTTGGCTACTTTCAGCACCATGAGCTGTCCATTTCCGATTGATTGTGCAGCAGTTGCTGCTTCTAGTTTCAGCACCACAACGTAAGTTATGGGCAAGAAACATCTTGTTTTTATTCAAATGAATTATAGTAGTAGCAAGCTATCAAAGTTTACCTCCGGTCCTCCTTCTCATCTTCGGGTCCTCATTCTCAAATTGAAAAGCAGGTAGGCTATAGGCTAGACCGCCCGCAAGCTATAGATCCCAACATTTTTTCAGAAGAATTCTTCGACTCTCCTCCTGAACTGCCACTGTAGGCTTACACAGCACAGCATTGGTTAGGCAGCACAAACAAAAGTTTTGATCAGCAATAGCAGAGCAGGCCATGGGCTCAGGTTTGGAATATCCATTGCAGTGTGTAATGCAGCCTAGTTTTATTTACACCATCCCAGCAGCGCAAAAGACTCAGGAAGGAAATTAATTTTCTTAGAAATATAACTTTGCTCTGTACTTCTCTGAGCATGCACTTCCTAGCCTATAGCCTAAAGGCTATGGATAATTTGAGACCACACTAAATAGCCTATAGGCACACTTGATATTGTGCGCTCAGCAGAGAATCAGAAATGAGGGGCGATATATAGCCTAATAAGCCACTAATTCTAAAACACTGCAGATTGAAAAAGCTCAACTAAACCCTCTCCTTGAATGAAATTGAAAAAGCATCCCCCATTTTCCTCCCTAAGTCTAAATGTTAAGAATAAGATTGACATATTTGCTATATGTAATAAACTCACAAACTAAAAACGCACGTCAAACCAGCTTTGTTTGTGTTTGCTGAATCAGACTTGTCTTTAAATTACCGTTGCAACACAATATTAATACAACAAATACATTTTTTAACACATCTGTCATGCAATCATTTCCAGTATGGTGTTGTCCCTTGAAACTGCACTCTGGTTAATGGTGCAATCTGGGATGTAATGCAGCTGTTTTTGAACAATTGCAATGAATGATATACCGATTTATTCTTCAAGGATCCCAGATTGTATCTTCAATTAGTGTCACTCTCTCCCTATAGGTGTACTCTGCCAACTTTGATGGAGGTGACATCCAAGAAGTGCTGAACGAGGCCGTTCACAGTGCCCAGAACATCGCTGTGGACTGGATCAACTTCAAGCTCTACGTCCTAGAGGCCAGGGTGGAGCGCATCGACATGTGTGACTTTGACGGAGGCAACCGGGTCACCCTTGTGGCCGAGAACCTTTTGTCTCCCCACGGGCTGGCTCTGGACCCCACCGTGGGGTAAGAACTTAGAACTTTGAACGTCTCACCACCAAAGAAATGAAACATGGAACCCATCCCCTTTACATTAATATAACCCATTGACAAACATACCCAATGGAAAAACAAGGACAAGGAGATTGAAAGAGAAATTTGATTGTCAACCTTTTCAACTCCCCTTACATGTATGTAAAAACCAACACTGCTTTTGAGCACAGTTATGCTATCTTGGTACTAATCCAGCTTACATCATGAATTCAGTTACTCTCTCACACTGTACTGCCCATAGTATTATTAATAACCGCTAACTAGCACTGGCTAACGCAAGCTAATCAACTCAATGCTAACCCTCAAAATCTAACTTGGCTCCTGCTTTTTGAAGGTACATGTTCTTCACGGACAGTGGCAGCGTCAGTGAGGACATGAAGCTGGAGAGGGCTTACATGGATGGTAGTAACCGTGTGGAGCTGGTGAAGACCAGGCTGGGGATGCCGACTGGCGTCACCCTGGATATTGTCACCCAAAGGGTCTATTGGTCCGATAGCCACTTTAACATGGTGGAAACGGTCACCTACAGTGGTCTGGAGAGGTATGCATGCAAGTCCTCAGGTCTCAGGCAAGGTCCTACTAGTTAGAGAGGTGGATCTGCAACTGGAGGGTTGCTGGTCCAAATCCCAAGTCAGACAGGAAAAATGATAGGTATCCTAGATGGCAGATCCTGCCTGTATGTCCTTAACCCCAAAAACAGCTCACACATTTGAATGAGCCCAAATTGACAATGAATAATAAAGTATTCTTCTTTTTTACAGAACCACCACCTTTACACTAGCATTCTTTTCTATATAAAAAATCATTGCCGTCTACAGTGTTAGCCATGTTTGCTAATTCTCCACAGGAAAACGGTGCTCAACGGTGGCACCCAGGTTCCATACCCGTTTGGCATCTCTGTTTTTGAAAACCATTTGTTCTTCACCGACTGGACCAAGATGGGGGTAATACGGACCAACCGCTTCAACGGTAGCGACCCGAACCTCATCTATCGCACCGCAGACAGACCCGGTCACATTGTGGTCGCGCACCCTGTCCTGCAACCCATTGGTGAGTAGAAGAACAGCAGACTGCCTATCAATAAAGCACATGGTTTTCTCCAGTGTTGCAGTACTTTATAAGCCTGGTTCCAGATTTGTTTGTGTTGTACAGCCAACCGCTATGGTAATTTTCATGTTCAGGAGTTGGAAAAAACAGCACAAACAGACCTAAAATGAGGCTAGTACTTTATACAGTATATCTTACCAATTAATGTACTTTTTAATGTAGTTTGAAATGTGCCTGATTCTGCCTGGCATGGACCTCTGCAGGAGATTGAGAGCATGTTGCTCTGTCTGGTTGCAGTAATGTCCATAGGCATTGTGAGATTTGATCATCACACAATGATGTCACAACATATAAAACCTTGGGGATATTTAAGATGGTTTGACTTTGAACATGAACATCCTTATTTGCATTTATGAATCTAACTTTTTAAGAGATATTTGATGGTAGTCAAAACTCACTACTGAGTCCATCTTTAATTTAAAAAATGGTGGGCTTTTAGCATTGTTGTAATTGACCGTGTGCGGTTCTACTCTGCTCTCTCTCTCGCTCCCACAGTGATGAGTCCCTGCGGTCGAAACAACGGGGGCTGTCAGCACATCTGCGTCCTGAGTCACCTCTCCGACAATGATGGCCTGGGCTTCCGCTGCAAGTGTCGTCTGGGTTACGACCTCCATGAAGACCGCCACAGCTGCTTCAGTGAGTGACAGGGATGGACGGGGTCTCATCAATGATTAAAAGCCCAATCCTGAATTAATTCGTAAAACAACAAGATGACAGTTTTGCCACTTGGTAAAGAGTTTAATAATAAAGAGTTTCTGATTGTTCTGTCCCCCCTCCAGAGGTGAGAGATTACCTGCTACTGGCCACCCAATACGCAGTGCGTGGGATCCCCCTGAACGTGTCCCTCCAGGAGGATGTGACCCTGCCGCTGACCGGTCTGGGGGTCACCTTCTCTTCATCGGCCGTGGAGTTCGACGGCAACGAGGAGGCCGTGTTCTACAATGACCGCAGCAGGCAGATCATCTACAAGTCCAACACCAACGGCTCCAGTGAGTTTGTAGTCTTTCAGGGCCCGTGTTCACAAAGCGTTTCAGAATCGGTTTCCTGATCTAGGGTCAGGTCTTCCCTCTCCGTATAATCTTATTCATTATGATCTAAAGGGGAAAATGTATCCTAGATCAGCGCTCCTATTCGGAGCTACCCAGGTCTGGCTGAATGTGTTCTGTCATGTCCTGCCGTTAAAGATTGCAATGTGTTGTACTGCAATATCAGCTCCGTTCCAATATTCACATTAGCATACTGCTTAGAATGAAGTGATTTATTGGACATGCATTCTAAGTGAGATGTTAGTATAGACATAGAAAAATAGCTTCCTGTCTTTATGCACATACGTGATCTTGTAGTAGGGAAAAAGATTGCACTGAAGAGGTAGAAGGCTGAAGAGGACTTTACACATTAGACTTCACCTTTACACCTTCTACATTGCTAGTTTAAGTCTGTGTTGCTACCTTAAAGTGATTTATTTCTCCAACTCACTAATTCTACTCTTTCATTTACTACAACAAGCTTCATTGAAGTTACTGATCCGTAACATTTCAACATATCTGTTTTGTTCTCTGGCATTAAAAAGGAAAAATACCACATTCCATTGTCAGGCGCCGGACAAAGAAAACATAAGAGTTGTGGACATGACATTTTTCATGCTGGGAATGTTTTGTTCTCCAGACACAGAGATCCTGACAGGCTACAGGGTGGGCCATGCGGAGTCCATGGCGTACGACTGGACCTCCAAGGTCCTCTTCTGGACATCCAGCTCCTACAGGGTGGTGGTGGCCTTCAGAGTGACCGACAAGTCCAGGCGGGACATCGTGACAGGCCTGAAGAGCCCCAGGGGTCTCGCTGTGCACCCCAGTGCCGGGTGAGAACCAGAATTTATACTTAAATGTAATCTTTATTTATTCAGGTTAGTTTCATTGAGATAAAATCTATTTTTGAAGAGAGATCTGGTCCAACCAAGACAACAGCAGCGGGGAATAATGTTTCAAATAAATATCAGACATAACAACACATCATAAACAATTTAGGATCAGTGAATAAGAATACATGGACGGGGGGGGGGACTTTCTCTCTATACAGTCTTATAACAAAGATATTGGCCCACAGATATCTGTTCTGGACTGACTGGTACCGGCCAGCAGTGATCATGAGGTCCTGGACTGACGGCAGCAACGCTGTTCCCCTCATCAACACCACACTGGGCTGGCCCAACGGACTCACTATTGACTACATGTAAGGAGGAATACTATACACATCTGTTTATTTAGTTGTTTCTATGCGTCCAAATTTTCCACCCTTCTGCCCAATCATACTCGACTCGAAGTGATTGCCGATGAAGACGTCCCTTCATGGATTTAAAAGGAAAGGACTGGTATACGAAGTAAAGTGGAAACTGCCCCTAGCCCATGCCTTTACCAATCCAATGCTTTTCAATGTAAGGGGAAGAGTACACGAATGCACACTTTTCAGAGAATTGCCGGTCGTCCCCTAAGATTTCACTCCAGCTCTTATAGTAATGGGCGCTTCCTTCACAATTTTAGTCCGTTGACATATTTTTTTTAAACAACTGGAATTGTATATAGAATTGACAAGATCTCTGCTAGCATGTCACGGGAATACTTGTCTCATCCATGTAAAGACGCATAGCTGATTCCTGTGATGATTCGGCACCTAAATAACAACCTGATCTCTTCTGACTTGGTTCCGGTTGGCAGGAATGACAGGCTGTATTGGGCGGATGCCCTTCTAGACCAGATAGGCCACGTGGGCATTGACGGGTACGACCGACTGAAGTTCTCCAACATCGGGCAGATCACCCAACCCTTCTCCATCACTATCCATGCAGGTGGGCACAGTCAGATGAGCCAATGACTCTTATCTTTATTTGTGTAACTGTGAATTGAACTACACGTACATTTACATGTTAAAATGTTTACATGTGGGTTACAAGTGAGTCTTGCCATGAAGATCTGACATTTACAAGATTACACTGATTGGCCCAAGTGGGGTGCCATAGTAATCATTTGAAATCTTTGAATGAGCATATCTCCTGTCCCGTTTGAGCTACAGCCATGAAATGTTATACATATATGCAGAACCCTCATGAGTAACATGTTCCCGTAAGGTCCTACAGTATAGGTTTTAAGGCTCCCGAGTAGCGCAGCGATCTAAGGCACCGCATCTCAGTGCTAGAGGTGTCACTACAGACCCTGGTTCGATCCCGGGCTGTATCACACCGGCCGTGATCGAGAGTCCCATAGGGCGGCGCACAATTGGCCAGCATCGTCCGGGTTTGGCCGGGGTAGGCCGTCATTGTAAAATAAGATTTTGTTCTTAACTGATTTCCCTAGTTAACTAAAAATAAGCTCTGCTCATTAGATTTTCAGAATGTTTTTGTCCCCTACCAAACATTGAACAAACATGTCTCCTGCCCTGTTTGACCAACAGTCATGTAATACATCTCCTCATGATAAACAAAAACGTTTCCCATAAGGACCTATAAACTCTGCCTATTAGATTTCTGCAAATTAGGCTTTTTGTCCAACGCGATCGTGTGGGGGAATAGATTTTTCTAAATACAATGCTGCTACTCTTCCTCCCTATACGATTTGATGACACTACATAACCACCTGGTCTTTTGTCACGAAACTTTGCACAATGATAGAAGGTCACTCCAAGGTCCCTCCGATTGACCACATGGTATCTTAAATGTGGCTATTGTGTGCTTGGCCCCTGGAATTGCTACTTGCAGCTATATTTCTGGATAATTGACATTCAGATTTAAAAATTAAACTACATAGCACGATTTCGCAACAGCTCTGACACCTGTGAAATTTATGTATTTTCCCACATGCCACTAAATTTGTTGTCTTTCCTTTATCCCGTAATCTCTCTCTCCAGATTACCTGTTTGTGTCAGACTCGAGGACCAGGTCGGTGTTCCGGATGCGGAAGAGGGACGGGGGTGAAATTACCCCTATCCGAAAGGGAATCTCCGGAATCCTGAGTGTCAAGGCATACACAGCTGACCTTCATGGCAGTGAGTGAAAAATAAGCAATTTTACAAAGTGTTTTGTGAGTTTATGAGTTTATGCACCTAGTACACAAAATTAGCAACAAATGACACGAGTGGTAAGGAGTGTAATGTTAGCTGAAAAAGACTGGTACCCAGGCTAGTAGAGATGACATTTCGCGAGTAACCTAAATGCTGATGCTAATTTAATACTGCCTTCCGGTTAAACTACCTTGTTTTTTTTCTACCACTATATCCCTGGTTAGGGGGCTGGTGAAAGAAGCGCTTATCTTGATGCACTGCTAAACTACAGCTGTGCTGTGTCTTTTACCATTGTTCTTTTAAAAATCAACCGAGCATCAAGTCACACAAGTTAAACACAGACATTGCTGTATTGATTTGTGCTTATAAAAGCTTTTGACATTGTTCTGCAGCATTTCATCCGGGTGTTATGAACCAGACACAATTTCTCTCTCTTTCTAATAATAAAATAATACATGGGTTTTATTAAAAGACCCAAATATGTTTCTGCATGTCTTTTTTTTGCACATCTTTTCTCCACATCTGTTTCTCGTCTTTCTGCGTTGTATTCATTTCATCCTCTCTGCCTCAAAGTGTTCAACAGCCGGTGCAACATGGTGCCAAATGGCCGCTGCAGCCACTTCTGCTTCCCCGCGCCCTCCTCTAGCCGCGTGTGTGGCTGCCCCTACGGCATGAAGCTCCAGGAGAACCAGAGGGACTGTGTGAAGGACGACTCAGAACCCCCTATAGACACCAGCTGCGGAGGCTACTCCTTCCCCTGCGACGGGGGCCGCTGCATGCCCGACTCGTACCGCTGCGACGGGGTTAAAGACTGCATGGACCAGACGGATGAGGCCAACTGCACTGACACAGGTGGTGGCACTAGAATACACGTTTAGCATCCTGGCAATGTGACTAAAACGGAGGCCATCTCGGTCAGGGATTATTTTGTTTTATATCTCTATGAGTGGGGGACAGTGGAGGCATTTTGTGTTTGAGTGGGAGTGTGCGAACGTACATGTGCAAGATTGTTTGTGGTTTTCATTAGTGTGTGTGTTTATGTGAAATAATGAAAACTGTACGAGCGGGTGTCAAAAGTGTTGTGTTAATATAGAAAACATGTTTGTGTGTGAGCATCATGTAACTGTATCCTATCGTGCTCCCAAAGCAAACAAACACAGACAACCCAACAAGTTTGACCTAATGTCCTCCTCTTCATGCTTCTTTCCTCGTCTCCTTCCTTTACCTGTTTACCAGGCATGACCTGCTCCCCGTGGGCGTTCACCTGCGACAACAAGCACTGCATCCTGTCTGGCTGGCGCTGTGACGGCCACGAAGACTGTGGCGATGGCTCAGACGAGGTCGACTGCCCCACACGTCTGCCCTTCACCTGCAGTTCAGAACAGTTCGCCTGCACTGACGGCAGCAGATGCATCCCCAAAGCCTGGATGTGTGATGCTGACAAGGACTGCAGCGATGGCTCGGATGAGAGAAACTGCAGTGAGTAAAAGTGGGAGGGGCCAGGATTGTTAGTGGCGGATAGAGTTTTATACACCTACTGTTACTTAAGTGTATCCCTAGTCAAAAAATCCTATAGGATTAGGGATTTTTCTATTCGAATCCTATAGGATTTTGTCACCTCTATCAGATTCCTGTTGGAATCCTATTGCACTACTTTTTTCCTATTGGAAATCAAAAGTAATCCTATTGGATCCTATGGGATTAACACATTCCTATTGGATTTTGTGTCAACTGTGATAATCCTATTGGAATCCTTATTGGGCTACCTTTTTCCCTATTGGCAATCCAAAGTAATCATAGTGGATCCTATAGGTTTCGTAGGATTTTGTCACCCCAATCAGAAGTGTTTTCTTAATTTAACACATTAAGTTATAGTTTGTTCTCATGTGTTCCAGTACAGTACAATAATGTAATTGACAACATTTTTTGTTGATCGGAAACAACAGTTCATTTGAGTTATGACCACCAGAACAGCGCACCTTTTTCGACAAAACTCTCAGTTATTTGATTTGATTCTTATTCATGCAACTTGTCTATGAATGAGACATTAGAATGTGACATACAATACTATGTACAATGTTACAATAACACAAGAATGTAGGGGGTTTCCCTATAGAATGCACAGCAACTTTACATTTCTTATATGTAGAAATAAAATACATTTACCTACAGTAACACAATACAAGAATCCAATAGAAAAATCTGAATGAGATAAAAATCATATAGGATAGGTTCCAAAATATGATAGGATTTTGTATTGGATTCTAATAGGATTTTTTTCATTCAAATCCTATAGGATTATTTGACTAGGGATATGTTTACTTGCCTGACGACTCAAACGGAATTCTTCCGCTGCTATATGTTCACTACATACTTAAATCTGAGACTGCCATCATTGAATTTGTTTGTGTTGATGTCAAAATGAGGGGTGTTGTACAAAACCAATGAATCAGCGATTGGATCATCGCTAACCAATCAGTGTATCAAAGCCAATGATGAATTTTCTAAATTAAGCTTTACCTTGGTGTGTTCAACTTCTGACTCTGGCCGAACCCATCTGTTTCTGGGACCAATCAGAAGGGTTAGAATGTGTTTGCGTTGTAGAAATGGTCAGGGAGGTACTCAGATCCAGATCCAGATTCTCATTGCGGTCAAGGAATTAACATCCGTTGGCGTAGCGAAGAGCAAGGAATTTGGGTAGCCAGGAAAATATTTCACAGTATATGATTGCCTTGCTGAATTGTACTGAACTACATTGTTGATTTGTGTGTTATTTTATTTGAAGGTGCAGACTCATCAAGTCCTAACTTCTCATTTCTCAAGCCTTTATCCTCACATACCTTTAGCAAACAGACATGATGTTAAAGGGATAGTTACATTTTTTAAAATAAACTAAAACGTGAACTATAAGGATTGACCCCTCTCTTAATAAATCTGTCAGGGTTTGTTCTGCCATTGAAATCTGTGGACGGGCCTTTTTTCAGATTGCCTTTAAGTCCAAACTGTTTAAACTTTTTTGGGGCTGAGATTTATCCCGGGATGGAAAAACACTTTTAATGTAAACTTAAAGCTGCAATATGTAACTTTTGGAGGCGACCCACCAAATTAACATAGACATGTGAATTATAGATCTGTCATTCTCATTGAAAGCAAGTCTAAGAAGCGGTAGATCTGTTCTATGTGTGCTTTTAATTTCGATTTTGTACACCAGCTTCAAACAGCTGAAAATGCTATATTTTTGGTTCTGGAAAATATATTTCACAGGGATTTAGATGGTACGATGATTCTCTACACTATACTTGCTTGTTTTGTCCCAGAAACGATTTGAATTTTCGCAACCAGGAAATGGTAAAGCGATTTCCGCATAATGCACCTTTAAACGACTATACCAGATATGAAGTATGTAGAAAATATAATGGACCTATATATTTTAACTAACAATCTTTACCGCCAAGATGGGAGGCCTCTGAAATGTCTCTAAAATTCAGCCGTGTCGATGGGCCAACTGTGCCCCCTGCCACACCCGTGTCACGTCAACCACCTAAGCCCAGTTTTGATTCAGAAAAAACCCTGCTCTGTCTCTTCTGACAGATGGGACCATCGCTACGTGTGAGCCTGGGTACTTCTTCTGTCCCGACCACCGCTGCATCTACAGCTCATACGTGTGTGACGGAGACCAGGACTGTATGGATGGCTCCGATGAGAAGGACTGCGGTACGATGAGTAATCTAAGACTATCCTCCTTCGTGTGCTCTGCCACTGGGATGCATAAGAGAGAATTAGTTCTATTCAATAAGCTTCTATTTCTTTTTAAGTACTCTTGTTAATCTAAGTTTTGTATTTTGCAATATTGTGCAATGTTTTTCCCCCACCCTTTCTATTTCTCAACTATGCTCTTTCTTTCCCTCTCATTTTCATACTCTCCCTTCTCCTCCCCTCACAAATCCCCCTTTCCCTCTTCTCCTTTACCACACCTCCTCTTCTCTTCCTCTCCTCTCAGAGTTCTCCTGTTCATCCTATGAGTTTGCCTGTGCCAGTGGTGACCATTGTGTCAGTAGCATCTACCGCTGCGACGGGGTCTTTGACTGTAGGGACCAATCGGATGAGAGCGGCTGCCGTAAGTCAACTCTACCCGCTTTCCGTACCATCATTGATGGTTGACTCAGATTTCGAGTCATATGACAAATTCAGTTTTGTTTTTCCCGTAGGAAAAATAATTGCTTTATACTTCCTGTGTTTGAATTTTATTGCAAGGACTTATCAAGCCAAATATTTGTGCTTATCTGAGATTGAATCGTATATTAATTGTATCACATTCAGCCCTCCAATGTCCTTTATGGACTCCTCAGTCAATGTGTTAATTTCTTACGTCTGCAGCCACGCGAGGACCTGGTCTCTGCCACATTGATGAGTTCCAGTGCCAGACGGACGGCCTGTGCGTGCCCGATGAGTGGGAGTGTGACGGGCATCACGACTGCGAGGACGGCTCGGACGAACACAACTCGTGCCCGCCTGTAACATGCCACATCAACTATTTCCAGTGCGCCAACGGCAACTGCATCTCTCCGAGCTGGGTGAGTGAGTGAGTGGATGGGTGTGTGAATGAATGAATGAATTCATTTGATTGGACAAATTTGAAACACACGGGAGTGTATCGACTTGTTTTCATCGTGGTCATTGTTATTATCAGGTGTGCGACGGCGACAACGACTGCAGGGACATGAGCGATGAGCAGAACTGCCCCACGCCTCCTTTCATGTGCCCCTCGGGCCAGTGGCTGTGCCCCACCGACCAGGTGTGCATCGTCCTAGGGAAAGTGTGCGACGGACAGCGGGACTGTCCCAATGGAGCTGATGAGTCACCCCTCTGCAGTGAGTGACAAGGACGTTTCTAGTTTAGAAGTAGTGTATGACATGTAATAACTTTCAGGTACACAAGTGAAGTCATCAAGAAAGATGCTTGCACACCGTCGAGTGCTCCCGCAGTGTTATTGTGCAAGGTTTTGACCTGAAGGTAGTAATGAGAGATTAATGCTTTTTGAGTTCGGTTTCGGTTAGATTATTAAAATATAATTTTTTTTTTACATTAAATGCACTATGCATTATGTGGGTTGAATGCTGTAACAACACAGAATATACGTATTAATTCAAGTCCCATGAGGGTAGTGACAGCCCATTACTGCTTATCACTAAGTGATATGACTTTTATAAGTAATATTAACCATCATTTATTCACGTTACTTTTATAAAATATTTCAGTTGTGTGCATTAAATTTGTTTTATTTGTGCATTCTTCTGTCTTTTCTCTCCCTCTAAGTGTCTGCCCCACACAGACTGCACAAGTAGACTCGCAATGGAGCGTGGTCATTGTAGTTAATTCAATTGAAATCAAATCAAAATTACTACGTTTTCTGTGCTGAACTATGTAGAACAAATGCCTGTTAGAAACTACAACTCACTACTACACTGAACAATAATATTAACGTGTTGGTCCCATGTTTCGTGACCTGAAATAAAAGATCCCAGAAATGTTCGATAAACTTTTTTCTCTAAAATGTTGCACACAAATTCATTACATCCCTTTTATTGAGCATTTCTCCTTTGCCAAAACGATCCATCCACCTAAAAGCTGTGTCATATTATAAGAATCTGATTAATCAGCATGATCATTACACAGGTGCACCTTGTGCACAACAAAACGCCACTCTAAAATGTGCATTTCGTTCACACAACACAATGCCACAAAATTTTGAGGGAGCATGCAATTGGCATGCTGCAGGAATATCCACCAGAGCTGTTGCCAGAGAATGTAATGTTAATTTCTCTACCATAAGGCGTCTCCAACGTCGTTTTAGAGAATCACAACCGCAGACCACTTGTAACCATGCCAGCCCAGGACCTCTACATCCGGCTTCTTCACCTGCAGGATCGTCTGAGACCAGCCACCCCGACAGTTGATGAAACTGTGGGTTTGGACAGCCAAATCATTTCTGCACAAAGTTGTCTCAGAGAAGCTCATCTGCGTGCTCGTTGTCCTCCCAGGATCTCGACCTGACTGCAGTTCGGCGTAGTAACCAACTTCAGTGGGTAAATGCTCACCTTCGATGGCCAATGGCACGCTGGAGAAGTGTGCTCTTCACGGATGAATCCCGGTTTCAACTGTACCGGGCAGATGGCAGAAAGCGAGTATGGTGTTGTGTGAGCGAGCGAGCGGTTTTCTGATGTCAACGTTGTGAACAGAGTGCCCAATGGTGGCGGTGGGGTTATGGTAGGGCAGGCAAAAGCTAACATTGCATTTTATCGATGGCAATTTGAATGCACATACATACCGTGATGAGATCATGAGGCCAATTGTCATGCCATTCATCCGTCAGCATCACCTCTTGTTTCAGTATGATAATGCATGGCCCCACGTCTGTACACAATTCTGGAAGCTGAAAATATCCCAGTTCTTCTAAGGCCTGCATACTCACCAGACATGCCACCCATTGAACATGTTTGGGGTTCTCTGGATCAACGTGTACGACAGCGTGTTCCAATTCCAGCCAATATTCAGCAACTTCGCAAAGGCATTGAAGATGAGTGGGACAACATTCCACAGGCCACAATTAACTGCCTGATCAACTCTATGCCAATGAGATGTGTCAAGCTGCATGAGTCAAATGGTGGTCACACCAGATACTGACTGGTTTTCTGATCCACGCCCCTACTTTTTTTTAAAGATATCTGCGACCAACAGATGCATATCTGTATTCCCAGTCATGTGAAATCCATAGATTAGGGCTTAATGAATGTATTTCAATTGACTGATTTCCTTATATGAACTTAAACTCAGTAAAATTTGAAATTGTTGCATCTTGCGTTTATATTTTTGTTCAGTGTCCATCGCACAGTTCAAGTACACATAGGTCAAGTAATTGTTTAAAAATGCTCAGCACTACCTGAAGGTCTTAGTCAGGCTGACAATGACGTTACATGCAGTTGTCTCTGACTTTGCCTGTCTGTTTCGGTGATTGAAGTTGTATTCATTTAACAGGAAAAATACAAAATGAAAGAAATTGCTCAAGAAGACAAGTGATGGGGTGTGAATAGAAATTACTGACCTGTCTCTTGAAAGGTCACCTTATGTGTTTGCTCCCCTTTCCTAGGGTATATTGACTAGCGCCTCAAATGTTGATGTTAAGATTGTGATATACATTTTTTAAATGGTCATGGATGTTGAGTGAAGACTTGTTTTAGTCTGTCCATGTTAGGTGAGGGCGCCATGCAATAAGTAGTAGTGGTACTAGCGTGACTTTAACATGTGACAACATACACTCTATATGCAGAAGTATGTGGACACCCCTTCAAATTAGTGGATTTGGCTATGTCAGCCACACCCATTGCTGACAGGTGTATAAAACCGAGCACACCGCCATGCAATCTCCATAGTAAAACATTGGCAGTAGAATGGCCTTACTGAAGAGCTCAGTGACTTTTTCAGTGACGTTTCACAGTCATACGATGCCACCTTTCCAACAAGTCAGTTTGTCAAATTTCTGCCCTGCTAGAGCTGCCATGGTCAGCTGTAAGGGCTGTTATTGTGAAGCAGAAACTTCTAGGAGCATCAACGGCTCAGCAGCAAAGTGGTAGGTTACACAAGCTCACAGAATGGGACCGCCGATTGCTTAAGCGCGTAAAAATGGTCTGTCCTCGGTTGCAACACTCCCTACCGAGTTCCAAACTGCATCTGGATGCAGTACAATAACTGTTCATCGGGAGCTTCATGAAATGGGTTTCCATTGCTGAGAAGCTGCACACAAGCCTAAGATCACCATGCACAAAGCCAAGCGTCGGCTGGAGTGATGGAAACGCGTTCTCTGCAGTGATGAATCACTCTTCACCATCTGGCAGTCTGACGTAAGAATCTGGTTTGGCAGATGCCAGGAGGAAGATACCTGCCTGAATGCATAGTGCACACTGTAAAGTTTGGTGGATGAGGAGTAATGGTCTGGGGCTGTTTTTCATGGTTCGGGCTAGGCCCCTTAGTTCCAGTGAAGGGGAATTTTAACGCTATACAATGACATTCTAGACGATTCTGTGCTTCCCCAACTTTGTGTCAACAGTTTGGGAAAGACCCTTTCCTGTTTCAGCATGACAATGCCCCTGTGCACATAGTGAGGTCCATACAGAAATGATTTGTCGATCTGTGTGGAAGAACTTGACTGACCTGCGTAGAGCCCTGACCTCAACCTGATCGAACACATTTGGGATGAATTGGAACGCCGACAGCGAGCCAGGCCTAACAAGTCATTTATCTCTACTGTCCCTGAGCAGGTGAACCAATAAACATGCCTCCATGTTTGTTCCTCCATAGACCAGGAGGACTGCGCATTGAACAACGGGGGCTGCAGTGACAACTGTATCCAGGGTCCTTTCGGAGCAGAGTGTACCTGTCAACCAGGCTACCAGCTCCTCAACGACTCCAAGACCTGCGACGACATCGACGAGTGTTCCATCCCAGGCTGGTGTAGCCAGCAGTGCTACAACGAGAGAGGCTCCTTCCGCTGCTCCTGCTCAGACGGCTACCTGCTAGAGGCCGATAGTCGCTCCTGCAAAGCCACCGGTAAGGGAGCAACCTGACATTTGAGCTGTTCGTTCATTGCTATTTGCACTTCGACAGAATACCTTTATCTTTATAATTTTGAGGTGAAAGTGATGTGATTATTTTGACAAAAAAACTAATCCCAATTGTTTTTATTGGCGAATACAAAGTAAGATATTGTTATGGAAAAACATTTGCCATGTAATGTTAGCAAATATTTGTTATTACAATATATTTGTATTAACCTAAACTCTAACTCCCTCTAATCTATTGTGAAATACTTTTCTTGTACTTTTTATTTGTTTACCCGCAGACCCCACAGCAGCCACGCTCCTGGTTGCCAAGCGCAGTGAGATCATCTCCAACAAAGTCAACCTCCAACCGCCCCTCATCCACCCTGTGGTCAGCGGTTCCGACATCGTGACCGTTGACTTTGACCGCTTGACCAGCAGAATCTACTGGGCTGACGCCTCGCTGAAGAAGATCTTTACCTCCTTTCAGAACGGCACGGACAGACGCGAGGTCTGAGAACATACGTTAGGAACACGCTGAATGATGGTTATTTTTCGGTTATTGCTCCAAGAAAAAAAGCCTTCGTCCAGTTTTTAAGAACAAATATAGTTATTTAACATACATCAGAATGCTGTGCCTTATTAGGATTCTTAATATTTCATCCGTATTAACACAATATAACAGTATGACCTATATGACGCGCTGAAACTACAAAATACAGTGCGTTGTAACGGCAAGAATTCAAACACATGAAATTGAACTCCCCTAGGGTCTACAGTGCTCTAATATACCACACTTTGTTCTTCTGTGGTTCTAGGTGTTCTCCACTGGTCTAATGGTACCGGAGAGCATAGCTGTGGACTGGGTGGCGAGGAACCTTTACTGGACCGACTCGGTGATGGAGAACATCGAGGTGTCCACTCTAGATGGCCGCTTCAGGAAGGTTCTCCTCACCAAGAACGTCACCAGCCCCCGTGGACTGGCTCTGGACCCCCGAAACCAGTAAGGCCTTTCACTGCTAACCATAGGAACACAGCAATGATTGAATGATCATTAACACTGAAAGGTACCTACATAAGGATTTTATAGCACATTCATTAACCATACATAGCACATTCATTAACCATACATAGCACATTCATGAGCAGTAGACAATAATTCATTAAATTCCTGTCAACAAATGCTCAAATTATGAATTACTTAAGTTACTTAATTACTGCTTATGAATGTGTTATGCTGTCCCTTTTTAGGAACCCTTCAAATAAAGAATTGCTAAATTATCCAGCACCACTGCATTTTACTTTACATGTTGTTCTTTGAATCATTATTGTGCATTCTTTTTCTCTCTGTTGAGTTCTCGACATCTACCTTATTCACTGCACAATCACAGCACAGCAAAGGTTAAAAAAATTATCATTGATTTGGCATTTGACCTTTCCCAGCACCAACGTAATGTTCTGGTCAGACTGGGGTCAGAACCCGAGGATAGAGATGGCCTACATGGACGGCACCGGGAGACAGGCCATTGTCACCACCAAGCTCTACTGGCCCAACGGTCTGGCCCTGGACTACACCACGCGCCGGGTCTACTTTGCTGACGCCTACCTCAAGTACATCGACTACTGCGATTACAACGGCAACAACCGCTTCCAGGTCATGGCCAGTGATATGGTGAGCATGGGTAAAACCAGCAGGCTGAGGTTGTCCTAAAATGGACACTGTACACTAGTATCTTATTCTTATTGTAAGGGCCCATGAATCATTTGTTCTCATGGCACTACTTCCTACAGTATCGCATTCATTGTTAACACTTAATGCAGATGGTAATGCATTGTAATGCTGTTATAATGCATCGTAAGACTTGAGCATAAGCATTTATGACCCTTTATAATGTCTTAGTATCATCTCATGTTTGTGGCTAAATAACTGCTATATAAATACATAAGTTGTATAGTAAGACATTATAAAGGCTCAAACTATAACATGTAATAAGTTGTGATAAGTTGTATAATAAGACGTTATAAAGGCTCAAACTAACATGCAATAAGTTGTAATAAGTTGTATAATAAGACATTATAAAGGCTCAAACTATAACATGTAATAAGTTGTAATAAGTTGTATAATAAGACACTATAAAGGCTCAAACAATAACATGTAATAAGTTGTATAATAAGACATTATAAAGGCTCAAACAATATATCATGTAATAAGTTGTATAATAAGACATTATAAAGGCTCAAACTATAACATGTAATAAAGGATTGAACACGTTGGCTTTCAGTAAAGTGTCACCCTTTTATCCTTTATAAATCCCGGTTTCTCACCCACTCTGTCCTTCCCCTACCTCTCTGTAGGTTCTTCAATACCCCCACGGTATGACCATCTTCGAGGACCACATCTACTGGTCGGAGCGCTATACTTACCAGGTCCTGAGGACCAACAAGTTCCACGGGGGAAACACGACCACCGTGATCACCAACGTCTACCAGCCCATGGGCATTGTCATGGACCACCCCATCAAACAACCAGCAGGTAAAATTCAAACAAACAGTAGGTACTGTTCCAACAAATTCTGGATGACATTCTAACAACCAGCAGGTAACTTTCAAAATATGTCCATAAAACATTCAAACTTACCATTTGTTTATAGTGGATAGTGCTGAACACTATTATTTGAATTCTATTTAGTTATTTTTTTTGGTGAGGGCAATGCACAGTTTCTCTAGAGAAATCGATCAAGCCTGAACTGTGCGTTGTAGTAGGGAGTTCTACGTATAACGAGGAGAACAAGGCACAGCGTGATAAGAATACATTCTTCTTTAATTAAGAAAGAACACTTAACAAACTATAACAAAACGACCGTGAAGCTACAATTACAAGTGCTGACAGGCAACTACACATAGACAATAACCCACAAAACCAAAATGGCAACCTAAATAGGATCCCCAATCAGAGACAGTCACGCCCTGACCTTAGTTATCTATGTTTTATGTATTATTTTGGTCAGGTCAGGGTGTGACGAGGGTGGGTATGTTTGTTTCTCTCCTGTCTAAGGTTTTTGTATATCTATGGGGGTTTTGTATGTCTTGGTAATGTAAGTCTATGGTGGCCTGAATTGGTTCCCAATCAGAGACAGCTGTTTATCGTTGTCTCTGATTGGGGATCCTATTTAGGTTGCCATTTTTCATTTTGGTTTTGTGGGTCTATGTGTAGTTGCCTGTTCTGCACTTCTATATAGCTTCACGGTCATTTTGTTAGTTTGTTTAGTGTTCTTTCTTTATTAAAAGAAGAATGTATTCATATCAGGCTGCGCCTTGGTCTCCTCTCTACACCGAACGTGACAACGTAGTTTAGCGCAGAAAATGTGATAATTAACTATAACCATAACCCATTGCGCACCTCATTGTCCGGTCTGAGATGGAGAGAAGTGACAGAAGAAGGCGCAAGCGAGAGGGATAGAGAGTTTCGTGAGGCATCTCTACCTGAAAATACACAATATGTGGTTGATAGTTGGTATTTAGCCTTATTTACTTTGAAGAACTACTAAAACAGTGATTTTGTCAGACCGCATAGGCAGCAGCTCTATAGAGATGAGATGATGACTTGGAAATGAAATAATAAAGTCATCAAATAAGCCTAAAACAAATGTAATATACACAACTGAAATATTCTATTAAAGTAATGTGAATAAATGATGGTTAATAAGCAGTAATTTTTATGTCATTGTATCTGTCGAACTGCTTTGCTTTATCTTGGCCAGGTCGCAATTGTAAATGAGAACTTGTTCTCAACTTGCCTACCTGGTTAAATAAAGGTAAAATAAAATAAATAAATAAAGTAATGGGCAGCCACTACCATCATTGGACTTTTATTCATTGTTTTATTCTGTGTTGTTACAGTATTCAACCGACATAAATGTATTGCATAAGGCATTTAAAGTTTTTTTTCTTTTTTATATATATATATATATATATATAATCAAAATCGAAAACTGATTATTTTTAAATAATTGAACCGAAACCAAACTGACCTCAAAAAGCACTAATCGCTCAGCACTAGTAGTGGATAAAGCAGGACTTTATAGGATTCCATTGACATTATTGTTCCATTGTTTTCCACTATGCAGCAATCAACCCATGCGCAGAGCACCTGTGCAGTCAGCTGTGCCTACTGTCTGGCTTTAGGCCCAGGTACTACACCTGCCACTGCCAGTCTGGCTGGAACCTCAACAGTGATGGGCGCACCTGCATCAAAGGTACCCTAACAGCAGCTCTAATGATAAGCTTGTAGCATTCTCTCTTAACTCATCTATTTGACCTGATTTAATTATTGCTGTTATTGTTATTATTAACAATTATTAATAATAACAAGCCTGTTATTAATTATTGTACAGTACAAAGGATTTTTTTCTATTCCTAATCAATTGTATGGTTTTCTGTACCACTCTGATTTATACTATTCTGTATGAAGGCAAATGTGTTATGTAGTTGTCATGACGATTTCGCAAAGGCCAATCAGAAAAAAACAGTGGTAGATTGTGCTTTCCTGTCTTGCTTGTCTCTTTCATATTCTATTCTACTCCACTCCACTCCACTCCACTCCACTCCACTCCACTCCACTCCACTCCACTCCACCTCATCCCTTTCTATCCTACTCTGTCTCTACCTCAGATGACACTCCGTTCCTGATGGTGGTGAGGGAGACTGTGATCTTCGGCATCCCTGTGGACCCGGCCGACCCCTCCAGCAACGCCATGGCACCCGTGTCTGGCATCACTCAGGGGCGGGACATTGACTTTGACGACCAGGAGCAGTTTGTCTATTGGGTGCAGGACTCGGTGAGTGACAAGTTGCTCACAGTAAATAAACCACTCCCATTTTAAGGGTTGCAAAAAAAAATTGGTTTTGCAAAATATCCAGGTTTTCCAGAAATCCGGGGTTTGTGAAATTCCCGTAATAGGGCAGGAATAAGCAGAGAATCTGGAATCCTCCAACCAGGATTTCTTGAGGGAAAAAATGGGACGGTTACTGGAATCTTGCAACTTTAACCATTTTGAATGCTGTAAGGGCGGAATCCCAGCTTAATATGCACACACTTAACTAGACTCTTGCTTAACTTACACATTGATGTCAGAGGAGGATTTGCCCCTCTTAGGTTCTGACAAACTCAAACGGACAACTTGGAAAAAGCTCAAACCAAGTTTATTCACCCAACAAGTCCAAACAGCTGAAAAGACAAAGACATGTTTACACAAGTGCATATACTGTATTTATACCCTCTGCAGGGCAGAGTCCACTTCTTGCACATCTAGACAGCCAACACATCTCTGTTGCTGGGCAGGAACTTAAGTGATTCCTCTCATGGATGTAGTCACGGCCTTGCCTCCTGTGTGTGTATGTCATAGGACTGTTCCTGCTCACTACATCTGACCTGACCTCGGCCCACGTTCCTCACTTCTCCCTAATCCACGGCTATACAACCTTATCAGTGACTGAAACCAGACTGTTACTCTTTCTCTCTCCCCATAGGATACATGAGATTTGACAATAATATGTTCTGACAGAATGTACATTTTCTGGACTCCCCTCTCTCACTTAGATTTCCATACACCCAGTTCTAATATGGTAACATGAATAAGGATATTTCAAGTTAGAACCCAACACCCCAAAACTCACTTATTTCAAGTCTGGATTCGAGTCTAATATAAGTTAATTGTTTGCTGTCTCCCACTCGCAGAGCTCCATTTACAGGGTGAAAACTGATGGAACCAATAGGACTCTGTTTGCTCCATCTGCAATCATTGGCTCGCCCTCTGGTCTGGCTTTTGATTGGATAACTCGCACGATGTACTACACTAATCCAACTAATAAAGCAATAGAGGTAGCGTGTCATGTCCTCATTGTAAATTATGTATAGACTGTTATCTGACTTGCTTTTGTAGAGATACAATATCATTACTTGGCTCAAGGTGTTACTGGATCCAATATAGAGATGATAATAGAGTCACAATTAGCATGAAACTACTCAATCTCTTTACTTTGCATAATGTAGTCTTTTAACTGCGTTGGTAGTAACGTGGTTATAATGTATTAATTTAACATGGGCAAGTTTCTCATCTACCGTAGGTCATTCGTGTGGATGGAGTTCAACTCTACAGGAAGACCCTCATCACAAACACAGGGAAGACAGAGGGAGCAGGGGAGCCTATTGGAATAGCCCTGGACCCAGCCAGAGGGTAAACACTCATCTGTGTATCATTATTACTAGTTACAAAGGATACAACTAAATACATGTAATACTGACAAAGAAGTAGTACTGTATGTGTGTGTGTCGTCCTGCATGTTTAATTGTCAAGTAATGATACTGTACAGTTTGTTGGCTACTGATCTATTTAGTAAGTAAAATAATCAATGTGACTTTATACCAACATTGTACCAAGCATTTCATAATGTTATAGGGAAAGTCAACGACAACACCAGACATATTTTGAATTGCTAGTTAGTCTTCATTCCATGTCATCATCAGTGGATTAATACTAACGCTAGTACTAATTAATACTGAACTTTCTGACTTCCTGCTTGATAGTCAATTGTTCTGGACAGACCGGGGGACAGACAGTGGCGTACCTCCTAAGGTTGCCAGTGCTGACATGGATGGAGGCAACCTGAGGAACCTCTATACCGTCAACCAGGGGATCATTGGGTTCATCACCGCAGACATCGCTATGAGCAAGCTGTACTGGGGCGTAGCCGGCACCGGAGTGGTGGGTACCGAGTTACACAGAAACAAATATATCAAATCAAATTTGATTGGTCACATACACATATTTGCAGATGTTATTACCGGTGTAGCGAAATGCTTGTGTTCCTAGCTCCAACAGTGCAGTACTATCTAACAATTCACAACAATACACACAAATCTAAAAGTAAAATAATTTAATTAAAACCTCTAGTGACTCCCCATCCCTCATGCGGGAGCGTAATCATCGACTGACACTAATTATCATAACGCAACGGACATAAATATTCCTAGTAAATATTACTATTCATGAAAATCACAAGTGAAATATATTGAGACACAGCTTAGCCTTTTGTTAATCACCCTGTCATCTCAGATTTTCAAAATATGCTTTACAGCCAAAGCTAGACAAGCATTTGTGTAAGTTTATTGATAGCCTAGCATAGCATTTTGTCCAGCTAGCAGCAAGTAACTTGGTCACGGAAATCAGAAAAGCAATCAAATTAAATTGTTTACCTTTGATGAGCTTCGGATGTTTTCACTCACGAGACTCCCAGTTAGATAGCCAATGTTCTTTTTTTCCAAAAATATTATTTTTGTAGGCGAAATAGCACCGTTTGTTCTTCACGTTTGGCTGAGAAATCGCCCTGAGAAATATTCCAAATTAGCTCCATAATATCGACAGAAACATGGCAAACGTTGTTTATAATCAATCTTCAAGGTGTTTTTCAAATATCTATTTGATAATATATCCACCGGGACAATTGGTTTATCAGTAGGACCAATTGGAATAATGGCTACCTTTGTATTTTACGCGATAATCATTCTGGGAGCCATCAGGTGACCAGTTGTGCAATGTAGCCGCTTACGGGTATTCCGCAACATAAATGCGTAACACTACATCACAATGCTGTAGACACCTTGGGGAATACGGAAAAAAAGTAATCTGGTTGATAGCCCATTCACTGCTCAATAGGGACGCATTGGAATGCAGCGCTTTCAAAACATGAGGCACTTCCGGATTGGATTTTTCTCAGGCTCTCGCCTGCAATATCAGTTCTGTTATACTCACAGAAAATATTTTTACAGTTTTGGAAACTTTAGAGTGTTTTCTATCCTAAGCTGTCAATTATATGCATATTCTAGCATCTTGTCCTGACAAAATATCCTGTTTACTACGGGAACGTTATTTTTCCAAAAATGAAAATACTGTCCCCTAGTCACAAAAGGTTTTTAAGAAATATATCAATATTAGGACGAGCAATGTCGGAGTGGCATTGACTAAAATACAGTATAATAGAATACAGTATATACATATGAGATGAGTAAAGCAGTATGTGAACATTATTAAAGTGGTCAGCGATTCCATGTCAATTTATATAGGGCAGCAGCCTCTAAGGTGTTGGGTTGAGTAACCGGGTGGTCACCTGCTAATGATGGCTATTTAACAGTCTGATGGCCTTGGGAAAGAAGCTGTTTTTCAGTCTCTCTGTCCCAGCTTTGATGCACCTGTAACTGACCTCGCCGTCTGGATGATAGCAGGGAGAACAGGCCGTGGGTTGTGGGGTTAATGTTCTTGATGATCTTTTTGGCCTTCCTGTGACATCGGGTGCTGAAGGTGTACTTGAAGGCAGGCAGTGTGCCCCCAGTGATGCGTTGGCTAGACCGCACCACCCTCTTGAGAGCCCTGCAGTTGCGGGCGATGCAGTTACCTTACCAGGCGGTGATACAGCCCGACAGGATGTGCTTTATTGGGCATCTATAAAAGTTTGTTAGGGTCTTAGGGGCCATCCCGACTTTCTACAGCCTCCTGAGGTTGAAGAGGCACTGTTGCGCCTTCTTCACCACACTGTCTGTGTGGGTGGAACATTTCAGATTGTCAGTGATGTATACGCCGTGGAACTTGAAGCTTTCCACCTTCTCCACTGCGGTCCCGTCTATGTGGATAGGGGCGTGCTCCCTCTGCTGTTTCCTGAAGTCCACGATCAGCTCCTTCGTTTTGATGACTTTGAGGGAGAGGTTATTTTCCTGGCATCACTCCCTTCACATCCTCCCTGTAGGCTGTCTCGTCATCGTCTGTAATCAGGCCTACTACTGTTGTGTCGTCTGCAGACTTGAGGAGAATATATGCCATTTAGAAGACACTAAAGCGACTTATGTGTGCATACATGTTATGTATGGGTGGTCCTGGGAATCGAACCCACTACCCTGTCGTTACAAACGCCAACTGAGCTACAAAGGACCACACGGACGGACAGACGGACATGCATGCGCGAACGCGCACAACCACTGTCGTGGTTTCTCATTTAGTGCACACAACTTTATTGCATATCATATACGTGTTGTTGTATGTGTCTGAAACACCACTAGCCCTAGTAATAATTACCCTAAGGGGACAAATAAGGTTGTACTGAATTGTATTGAATAGTGCTGCAACTGAAACATACAGTAACTCTAAATGTCCCTGACTCCCTCTACTCTCCCTTTCCCTGTGAACAGATTGAGTGTGGTACGATGGACGGGGTCAGCAGGGTGACCATAGTGAGCCAGCTGTCCCACCCCTGGGGCCTCACAGTGCACCAGGATTACCTCTACTACACCGACCTGGACTACGAGGTCATCGAGAGGGTGGACAAGGGCACCGGGGCCAACATGGTCATGCTGAGGAGTGGGATGACAGGAGTCCGAGCCCTCAAAGTCCACGCCCGAGACAGTGAGTGTGGCTACCTACAGCTAATCTTCTAGTCTTCATCCGCTAGTCTTTTTTCAACAGAGAGCGACAGTATGATACGGAACATTTTACTGATCCGATATTGGGTACATTTGCCACCAAGTAGATTAAAAGGTCCTTGAAATTTCATGTAATCATGCAAGTTGGTGTCAGTGGGAGATTTTTGTGATCATAATGTGTTCCACACAGGCATTATATCTCAAGTTAATTTCTCATCCTTTCTCTTCTTCCCCAGACTCGGCAGGCACCACCAATGGCTGCAGCACCAACAATGGGGCCTGTCCCCACCTGTGTTTGCCCAAGCCTGGGGGCCAGAAGACATGTGTCTGCACCACGGGCTTAGTGCCTTCCCAGGATGGCACCACCTGCGTGCAGTACGACTCCTACGCAGTGGTCTCCACCCCCAGACATATCCGAGGCTTCCACATCAACAGCTCCGACCACTCGGAGGCCATGGTGCCTGTTGCTGGATGTACGTAACTCTAACTCTAACTTTAAAGTAACCGGACCTAAATATACCCTAAGTCTATGTCTGAAACACATCTTGTCATGAATCCTCTTTCACAAATCTATACCCAACTTTGTTACTAACTTACACTGTAAGTTAACATGTCTTTACCCATTGCAGACTCTTACTCTGTGATGGACAAGCTGGATCTCCACGTCGCCTCTAGGTACATCTACTGGATCGACAACAGCACTTCCAGCTCGTACAGAGGGATCTTCAGGGCCCGGACAGACGGTGGAAGCTTCACTCCCGTCGTCAACCAAGGCATCGGCCGAGGTGGCATACAAGGGATGGCTGTGGACTGGATCTCAGGTTAGGATCCATGATGTAAAGAGTTGAGAGACATACTCCAAGTTGTAAATAGTTCTGGTACAGATCCTCATCTATATACCTCATCCAGCAGGCAAAACTGGTTGAAATGACTTTATGCAATTGTTACCTGGAGGAAAATGGGGGGGGTGGTTTAGTATTTTTTATTTAGTCCAGGGGAGGGTCATGTAATTTCTAATCGATTGAATGTTAGTATTTGTCAGCATTTCGGAATTTACGTATTGAATTAGAGTCTGTGTAACTTTGACGTACAACCCAAAAGAACTGGGGCATATTCATCACGATGGTTCTGTTGCAAAACCTTTCTTAAACGGAAGCAAACAGGATGAAACGGGTAGGGACCTACAAATATAAACTCTCGTTTTGCTCTGTTTGTTTTCGTTTGGTTATCAACAGTAAACGGTTTCCGTAATGAATACGCCCCTGGCTGGGAATTTGAAAGGAGAGAGAGACTGCTTAGTGATGTGATCAAAATACACCAAATGAGTAGCCTGCTAATGTACCTTTCAGGACATTGTAAACTGTAGACCCATAAATGATCCAAATGATTGCATAATCAGGCCTAGGCTGTATGGCACTCCCTGTGTATACCTCCATTCTTGTGTATTTTATTCCTCGTGTTACTATTTTACTCTGCATCGTTGGGAAGGGCTCGCAAGCAAGAATTTCACGCTAAGGTCTACACCAGTTCTATTCGGCGCATTGTGATTTTTATTTTATTTTGTTCACTCTAATCACAGGGCTAGTATCAATACTATTGCATGCCAGTTTCTCTTGGCTAAAAGTAAAGGAGAGACTGATTGCATCACTTTTTGTTTTTAGAATTCTAGCCTCTCTCTTCCAGCTATTCCCGTGCGCAATAGGCTATAGGCTACGCAAGCCTCTGCTATTCCTCTTCTTGTGAAATCCCAGGAAAAGCTATAGGCTAAAAAATCCCAGGAAAAGCTAAAAGCTAAAATGCTGTTGCATTTTCTTTATACTAGGCATTATAGGCTTTTCGTGGAGAGTTGGAGGCTTTCTTGCTACTGCTGAATGTAAAATAGGCATTGGCCAAATTAACTGTCGGGGAAAGTTGCGGAGAGAGAGTGCAGTGATGATAACATTGTTGCACAGAAGTAGCCTATTAAATGGTTGCACAGAACAGAAAGACGGCGAGGAAAGAGGATCCGAATGAATTTACATCCATTAGAAAAATGGAAATCACTTTCAAACCACATGAGCAACGAGGCAATCAATGACACGATGTAAAAGATGTGCAGGCTAAACAGCGTTTGTTGTTGAATTTCAGCATTTGATTAACATTTTCATTAAGCTACATGTATTTGAAATATTATTTTCAGTTGTCACAATAACAATGAACACACTTTGAAGCACTGAATGGTCTGTGCTATCACCTTATTAATAGGCCTACGGCGTGCAGTAGGATGCGTTGACAGTTGATTGACAGGTGTAGGCTACTGTAGAATGTAAACTTTCTTCTAGTGTGGATGCTTAAATTGGTAAATGCCCCCTTCTAGCGGATAACATGAATGTGGTATGAATACAGCAGTGGTTCTCAACCACGGGTTTATTTTGATAGAAAGCACGTCTGCAACATTGATAGCCTACTAAAAAGGGATTTAATATTCCCTGATATTTTGTTTAAATAATTATATTTGGAGGGGGGGGTTACATGTTTAGTTTTTTTTATGCTCGGGGAGGGCCAGGTAAAAATATTTTTCCTCAGGGGAAAGGCCATCCATTTTCATTTCAAAAAGGTCCAGGTATCCCTCAATATAAATGTTGTTCACTCCCTAAATGTTCTTTCTCCCATCCTCTCCCCCTTAGGCAACCTCTACTTCACCAACGCTATTGAGGCCCAGACCTACTTGGAGGTGACCCGCCTCGAAACCCCCTACCGCACCGTCCTCCTCAAGTCCACTGAGGACCGGCCCAGTGACCTTGCCGTCAGCCCCAAGCTCCGTTTTCTCTTCTGGGCCGACGGAGGCCAGAACCCCAAAATTGGTAGGTGGTCCAGAGGTTATAGAGGTTGACCAATAACCGAAAGGTTGCCGTTTCAGGTCCCCGGCTGGGCGATGAGAACAGTGACCTAGGGTGGTCTAGCGGTCTAAGCCGCTGTCTCCTGCACACGTTTAAAGGGTTGGCATAGGTTTGAATCCGGCCTATTGCCCTATGACACAACTTCTCTATCTTTCCCCACTCACCCTCTCTCTCTGTTCAATAAAGTCAGAAAACACCTTACAATATACAAAAGGAAAAGTGGGAATTGAACTGGTTACTGGAGGGCTGCTGGTGTCATTACTACCACTACCGTTGTGCCCTTGAGCAAGGCCCTTAACCCCCAAAATAGCTTTCCATCCAGTGGTGCTGCATCCTAAACCTGTACCTAAACCCTGTGCCTTTCAATGTGTGGGTAACAAATTTATTATTTTCTATTCTAGAACGTGCCCAGCTAGATGGTGCCAACCGCACCGTGTTAGCCTCCGAGAGCCTGGCATCGCCACGCGGTCTCACTGTCGACTACACCAACGATTTCCTGTACTGGACAGACGACGTGCTGGATATGATTTCGCGCATGGCGGCCGATGGGACACAGAGGGAGATTGTCCGTTATGGGAGTCGATACCCGGCTCCCTACGGATTGTCGATATTTGGGAATTTTATGTTGTGGGTGGATATAAAGCTCGGGAAGCTTTTCCAGGCCAGCAAGGATCCAGCGAATACGACCCAGCCAGAGGTAATTATGAAGTAGCTTTATTTAGCCTAGTGTCTTAAAAATGTATTATCAAAGTAACATAACAGAATACTTATAATTAATGTACACAACAATGTATGCAACGGGTAAATCCACAGCATACAATTCCTAGACAAGCTGCACAAAGTACCACAAAATCACAAAGCACAAAAATAGTGTCTTTTCACATTCAAAGACGGAAATAACAACGCCACTGTCATCACCAGGTGATCCGCGACGGCATTGACGGGCTCACAGACGTGGTGGTCTTTAACTCCCACGTGCAGCCCACCGCTGCCAACCTGGTGGGCTTCAACCCGTGCCAGGAGGACAATGGGCGCTGCCAGCAGCTCTGCTTCGCCCTGCCTGAGCAGGAGAAACCCACTTGCGCCTGCGCCCACGGTTCGCTCCTCAACAATGGAGTGTCGTGTGGCTACGGTCTGGACGAATTCCTGGTATTCACCACAGACTACACCATGAATAGTTTACGTTTAGACCCCTCCGATCACACTAGCCCCTACCCTACTATCAACCTGGGATATAATGTGGTGGCGCTGGATTTTGACTTTGCAGACAAGAGGATATTTTTTACTCAGTACATGGGGATAGGACGAAGCAGGATAGGCTATGTCATCACCACGGTTACCGGTGCACCTGTCATCATAGCCGACAGTAAGTGTTGTGAATCCGAGGGTTGGGGAAGACAATGTATAGTGTGGTTTTCCAGTTTTTGTAATGATTGTGAAAATTATGATAATGCCCTTTTTGTGGAAGAGTGAAAAAAATGCCTAGAATTTCAGCCTGCTCAGATTGTGACATCACAATCGGATCTGATTATTCTGATCAATGACCAGTCATCCTTTATTTGCATATGTATCCTCCTACTTTTAAGGTTAAGTGCTAGGCTGTAGAGTCTAGACCAGTGGTCGATCTACAAGGCATTCCTTGTCAATCACCAAATATTTATGTTAAAACCAAACGATAAAGCCTTGCCTTCCTATTTACGTTATTATTTTATATTTTTTCGCGCTCTTGACGATAGGTGCACTTGATTCAGCAGCTATAGCACCGGAAAGGCAAAATATTCCCACTTTGAACCAGTTCATGTGTCTGAAGGTAGAACTCCGCCTACCCTGCAGGCCAAGAGAACAGATCAAGTGCACCTATAGGTTTACTGTTGGCCAATCAGAAAGCTCAGATCACCGTGTCTGCACAGTTTCCTCGAGCCATAGACTGTAAAAAGAAACCTTGAACGCACAGCAAAGTTGATACTGTGAGATTTCTAAACATTTAAATCCATGACTAGAGAGAGACAACGAATACAGCAAAGAGCTGCTGTTTTTATGAGTAACTTCATGTTTATGTTGTTGTTCAGCACTGTCAACACTTTGCTCAATATTTTATTAGCCATAAAATCTTTCTTCTTCCATTTACGCTACAACCAGCACTGCAGCTGCAATGGATTTGTATTTTCAAAGTGTTTCGATAAGCTTGCATTGTTATTTTTAGCGACATATGTATTTTTTAATATCGAGGAATATTTCACTTTCTCTGGTCATAGGAGTGACATCATGAATTGGTGCATTAGGCAGAAATAATGCAGTGTGACTTGACTTTCGCCATCAGCTGTGGAGGGAGGGAGGGAGGGAGGGAGGGAGGGAGGGAGGGAGGGAGGGAGGGAGGGCAAAGGGACGGTGAGTGAGGTGAGAGGCAGCCTCACCATTGCTCCCTCCCCTCAGACTATCTAAACAGGCCATCAGTCTATTAAAAAAAAAGTGAATTATTATGCCCACTCAGGTGTGCCTCACAAGTAATACTACAAATTGTCTATTACCAGTGTGATCATATACCATTTAAAAAAATATATAATTTCAAAATTGTCTGAGAAGAACAACATTGGCAGGGCAATTCAAGCATAGCCAATGCAGTGATAATATATTCGGCCTATAGCCTACTGCACAAACCTCATTGATACAGTGCCTTGCGAAAGTATTCGGCCCCCTTGAACTTTGCGACCTTTTGCCACATTTCAGGCTTCAAACATAAAGATATAAAACTGTATTTTTTTGTGAAGAATCAACAACAAGTGGGACACAATCATGAAGTGGAACGACATTTATTGGATATTTCAAACTTTTTTAACAAATCAAAAACGGAAAAATTGGGCGTGCAAAATTATTCAGACCCCTTAAGTTAATACTTTGTAGCGCCACCTTTTGCTGCGATTACAGCTGTAAGTTGCTTGGGGTATGTCTCTATCAGTTTCTATCACTACATTTTGTTTATATTTTTGTTCAGTGTACATAGGACCTTCTAACTAGCAAGTTTTGCATGGGTGAAGTTTTGGCTTGCCTGGTGACATCACCAGATGGTAAATTAGTTAACTATATTTTGGTATTTGTTTCATTAGTCCATTGTTGATATATTCACAAAAAAAATGCATGTCAGCAATCAAGTTTTCAAGATATATAACTTTCAAAATACAGAAATACAGCCAATGCATAATGCATAATGAAAGAAATGCAAAAATATGTTTTTGTTTTCCTTTAATAGACCAATAATAAAGAGTTCCAAAGCTCTCTGCCAACAACAGATACTATTCAGTTTCCCCCTTCCTACTTCCAGACAGTCTTAGCAAAATTCTGGCTTGAGAATTTTTTGTTGTTGCAAAAAATCTATTTTGACCATGGATAACTATTACAGTAATGTACTTAATTGCTACCCAGAAATTATTTGATGTTGATACAAAAACGGCTGTATTGGGCCCTTTAATGTCTTGTTGCAGTATTGAGTGTAGCTGTTAACATCTATAAGTTGCAGTATAAGTTTCCTTGGTGACTTAGGTTGTCTCCATCCTCACCTTTATCTTTTCCCACTCTGACTCTTTTCTCTCTCTCTCTCTCTCTCTCTCTCTCCCCTCTTTCTTTTAAATGTTCCTCCTTTCTCTCACTCTCGCTCTTTCTCTCTCTCAGATTTAAATTATCCACAGGGGCTGGCCTATGACTGGGTTCACAAGCGCCTTTACTTCACCGACTACTACAACAGAAGTGTCCAGGCCATGGGGGTGGACGGGCAGAACCGTTCCTTGATAGCCCATGCCAACCGCCCTCTTGGCATCATTGTGGATCCCTGCTATGGGTAAAACCAACTGAGATGTTTGCATACATTGATCGCTAATTTTACAAATCCCATCAAATCGAAGTTTATTTGTCACGTGCGCCGAATACAACAGGTGTAGGTAGACCTTACAGTGAAATGCTTCCTTACAGGCTCTAACCAATAGTGCAAAAAAAGGTGTTAGGTGAACAATAGGTAAGTAAAGAAAGGCTATATACAGGAGCGAGGCTACATACAGACACCGGTTAGTCAAGGCTGCCGGGCCAGACGGCATCCCTAGCCGCGTCCTCAGAGCATGCGCAGACCAGCTGGCTGGTTGTGTTTATGGACATATTCAATCAATCCCTATCTCAGTCTGCTGTTCCCACATGCTTCAACAGGGCCACCATTGTTCTTGTTCCCAAGAAAGCTAAGGTAACTGAGCTAAATGGCTATCACCCCATAGCACTCACTTCCGTCATCATGAAGTGCTTTGAGAGTCTAGTCAAGGATCATATCACCTCCACCCTACCTGACACCCTAGACCCACTCCAATTTGCTTACCGCCCCAATAGGTCCACAGACGACGCAATCACACTCCACACTGCCCTAACCCTGGGTCTCGACCCCGCCATGTGCAACTGGGTCCAAGACTTTCTGACGGACCGCCCCCAAGTGGTGAGGGTAGGAAACAACATCTCCACCCTGCTGATCCTCAACACTGGGGCCCCACAAGGGTGCATTCCCAGCCCTCTCCTGTACTCCCTCTTCACCCATGACTGCATGGCCATGCACACATCCAACTCAATCAAGTTTGTAGATGACACTGCAGTGGTAGGCTTGATTACCAACAACAACAAAATGGCCTACAGGGAGGAAGTGAGGGCCCTCGGAGTGTGGTGTCTGGAAAGTAACGTGGACTTTAGGAAACAGCAGAGGGAGCAGCCACCTATCCACATCGACGGGACAGTAGTGGAAAAGGTGGAATGTTTTCAGTTCCTCGGCATACACATCACGGACAAACTGAAATGGTCCATCCACACAGATAGCGTGGTGAAAAAGGAGGCTGAAGACATTTGGCTTGTCACCGAAAACACTCAAAACTTTTACAGATGCACAATAGAGAGCATCCTGTCAGGCTGTATCACCGCCTGGTATGGCAACTGCTCCGCCCACAACCGTAAGGCTCTCTAGAGGGTAGTGAGGTCTGCACACCTACACCACCCGATGTCACAGGAAGGCCAAAAGATCATCAAGGACAACAGCCACCCGAGCCACTGCCTGTTCACACTGCTATCATCCAGAAGTCAGGGTCAGTACAGGTGCATCAAAGCTGGGACCGAGAGACTGAAAAACAGCTTCTATCTCAAGGCCATCAGACTGTTAAACAGCCATCACTAACATTGAGTGGCTGCTGCCAACATACTGACTCAAATCTCTAGCCAATTTAATAATACAAAATTGGCTGTAATAAATGTATTACCAGTCACTTTAAACAATGTCACTTTATATAATGTTTACATACCCTACATTACTCATCTCATATGTATATACTGTACTCTATACCATCTACTGCATCTTGCGTATGCCGTTCGGCCATCGCTCATCCATATATTTATATGTACATATTCTTATTCATTCCTTTACACTTGTGTGTATAAGGTAATTGTTAGGAATTGTTAGATTACTTGTTAGATATTACTGCACGGTCGGAACTAGAAGCACAAGCATTTTGCACACTCGCATTAACATCTACTAACTATGTGTATGTGACCAATAAAATTTGATTTGATTAGCTATTTAGCAGTCTTGTCTAGCAGTCTTATGGCTTTGGGGGTAGAAGCTGTTCAGGGTCCTGTTGGTTGCAGACTTGGTATACCGGTACCGCTTGCCGTGTGGTAGCAGTGAGAACAGTCGATGGCTTGGGTGGCTGGAGTTTTTTGGGGGCCTTCCGCTAGATGTACTGGGCATTACTCACCACCCTCTGTAGCGCCTTGCGGTCGGCAGTGATGGGAAAAGTACCCAATTTTCCTACTTGAGTAAAAGTAAAGACACCTTAAAATAAAATGACTCAAGTAAAAGTCAGCCAGTAAAATATTACTGTAAAAGTCTAAAGTATTAGGTTTTAAATGTACTTAAGTATCAAAAGTAAAAGTATAAATAATTTTAAATGTCTTATATTAAGCAAACCAGACGACACGACGTTCTTGTTTTTTAAATTTACGGATAGCCAGGGTCAACACATAATTTAAAAACTAAGCATTTGTTTTTAGTGAGTCTACCAGATCAGAGGCAATAGATATGACCAGGGATATTCTCTTGATAAGTGCGTGAATTAGACCATTTTCCTGTCCTGCTAAGCATTCAAAATGTAACGAGTACTTTTGGGTGTCATGGGAAATGTATGGAGTAAAAAGCACATTTATTTTCTTTAGGAATGTAGTGGAGTAAAAGTAAAAATAGTCATGTACAGACACCCCTTCATAGGGGCCTTGGCTAAGCTATGATGCCAGGATAACATTTCCTCTTTAACTCTCTCTCTCTGTAGCTACCTATACTGGACTGACTGGGGGAGCCCTGCTAAGATAGAGAGAGCTACTCTGGGTGGAAACTTCCGGGTGCCCATCATCAGCACCAGTCTGTCCCAGCCCAACGGACTTTCCATAGACTACGAGGAAAGGATGCTCTACTGGGCCGACGCTTCCCTGTAAGAACACAACCATTAGTAACATTCTGTAGGCTACACTGTTTTTCTATGCACCCATTTCTCATGATCTCTTATCATTCTAACTCTCCATCCATTCATCCATATATCCACCGACTCACCCACCCACCCATCCATTATTGTTCTCCACTCCCTTCCCTCTCACCATTAGAGATAAGATTGAGCGTTCCACCCTGACCGGGGAGAGCCGCCAGGTGATCATGAGGGGCGTCCAGTACCCCTACGCTATGACTGTGTTCCAGCAGGACATATACTGGACTGACTGGACCACGCAAGCGGTCTACCGTGCCGGGAAGGACGACGGGTCAGGTTTCACGGTCCTGGTCCAGGAACTACAGTACAGGCCCAACGACATCCACGTGTACGCCGGCTCCAAGCAGCAGGCTTGCTCAAGCCCCTGTCAGCAGTTTAACGGAGGGTGTAGTCACGTCTGCGTGCCAGGTCATGAATTTGAATAACAAAACATTTGCTTTTAGTGTCTTGGAGTTCCTCCAGGAGAGATCCACATGCTAAACGCAAATGTATCATCTCTCATTGACATCAATTAATGATTCAGGTGAAATTCTGAGAACAACAATACCCACTGGGCACACCACATTATCTCAACATGTATAATTTCGTAATACAGTATTTAGTTGAGACGTTGATCATTCAGATTACAACCTATATTCACCCACTCAAAAAGACAGGCAAAAGTTATTTCAATTTAAATTCACTATGATTTCAACCATCTAAAAGCACAACCACATTTTTACAGATAAACAATGTCTGATTTTTGGTTGTCACCCAAATGTCTATCACTGCGCTTTCAACCATTTAAAAGTACAGCAAAGTTTAAATGGGAATACAATGTCAGATATTTTGTTTAATGCGCTATCACTGTGCCTCATCTAATAGCAGAATCAAATTACCTGGATTGCAGTTGAGATTGCATTAAAGGTACATGATACGCCTCCCGGGTGGCGCAGTGGTTAAGGGCGCTGTACTGCAGCGCCAGCTGTGCCACCAGAGACTCTGGGTTCGCGCCCAGGCTCTGTCGTAACTGGCAGCGTCCGGGTGGTCCGTGGGGCGACGCATAATTGGCCTAGCGTTGTCCGGGTTAGGGAGGGCTTGGCCGGGAGGGATATCCTTGTCTCATCGCGCACGCACAGTGTTTCCTCCGACACATTGGTGCGGCTGGCTTCCGGGTTGGATGCGCGCTGTGTTTAGAAGCTTGGTTGGGTTGTGTATTGGAGGACGCATGCCTTTCAACCTTCGTCTCTCCCGAGCCCGTACGGGAGTTGTAGTGATGAGACAAGATAGTAGCTACTAAACAATTGGATACCACGAAATTGGGGAGAAAAAGGGGTAAAAAAATAAATATATATATATATATTTTTTTTAAGTACATGGATCAATGCCGTTCGAGATTCTGCACAGATTATTCCAACAATTGTGAAGATCTTCATAGACCTGCGACAACCTGGACCCACTCCAATTCACGTACCATCCCAACTGATCCACAGATGACGCAATCTCTATTGCAGTCCACACTGCCCTTTCCCACTTGGACAAAAAGAACACCTACATGAGAATGCTGTTCATTGACTACAACTGCACCATAGTGCCTTCGAAGTTCATCACTAAGCTAAGGTCCCTGGGACTGAACACCTCCCTCTGCAACTGGATCCTGGACTTCCTGACGGGTCACCCCCAGGTGGTGAGGATAGGCAACAACACATCTGTCATGCTGACCCTCAACATAGGGGTGCGTGCTTAGTCCCTTTCTGTACTCCCTGTTCACCCACGACTGTGTGGCCCTGCACAACTCCAACACCATCATTAAGTTTACCGACGACACGATGGTGGTAGGCCTGATCACCGACGACGATGAGACAACCCCTAGGGAGCAGGACTACAAACTCTCCCTAAACTGATCATGGAAATCAGGAAACTGAGGGCCGAGCACACCCTCATTCACATTGACAGGGCTGTAGTGGAGCTGGTCGAGAGCTTCAAGTTCCTCTGTGTCCACATTTTTTAATTTTTTTTTATTTAACCTTTATTTAACCAGGTAGGCTAGTTGAGAACAAGTTCTCATTTGCAACTGCGACCTGGCCAAGATAAAGCATAGCAGTGTGAGCAGACAACAAAGAGTTACACATGGAGTAAACAATTAACAAGTCAATAACACAGTAGAAAACAAAGGGGGAGTCTATATACAATGTGTGCAAAAGGCATGAGGAGGTAGGCAAATAATTACAATTTTGCAGATTAACACTGGAGTGATGAATGATCAGATGGTCATGTACAGGTAGAGATATTGGTGTGCAAAAGAGCAGAAAAGTAAATAAATAAAAACAGTATGGGGATGAGGTAGGTGAAGAAGGGTGGGCTATTTACCAATAGACTATGTACAGCTGCAGCGATCGGTTAGCTGCTCAGATAGCTGATGTTTGAAGTTGGTGAGGGAGATAAAAGTCTCCAACTTCAGCGATTTTTGCAATTCGTTCCAGTCACAGGCAGCAGAGTACTGGAACGAAAGGCGGCCGAATGAGGTGTTGGCTTTAGGGATGATCAGTGAGATACACCTGCTGGAGCGCGTGCTACGGATGGGTGTTGCCATCGTGACCAGTGAGCTGAGATAAGGCGGAGCTTTACCTAGCATGGACTTGTAGATGACCTGGAGCCAGTGGGTCTGGCGACGAATATGTAGCGAGGGCCAGCCGACTAGAGCATACAAGTCGCAGTGGTGGGTGGTATAAGGTGCTTTAGTGACAAAACGGATGGCACTGTGATAAACTGCATCCAGTTTGCTGAGTAGAGTGTTGGAAGCCATTTTGTAGATGACATCGCCGAAGTTGAGGATCGGTAGGATAGTCAGTTTTACTAGGGTAAGCTTGGCGGCGTGAGTGAAGGAGGCTTTGTTGCGGAATAGAAAGCCGACTCTTGATTTGATTTTCGATTGGAGATGTTTGATATGAGTCTGGAAGGAGAGTTTGCAGTCTAGCCAGACACCTAGGTACTTATAGACGTCCACATATTCTAGGTCGGAACCATCCAGGGTGGTGATGCTAGTCGGGCATGCGGGTGCAGGCAGCGACCGGTTGAAAAGCATGCATTTGGTTTTACTAGCGTTTAAGAGAAGTTGGAGGCCACGGAAGGAGTGTTGTATGGCATTGAAGCTTGTTTGGAGGTTAGATAGCACAGTGTCCAAAGACGGGCCGAAAGTATATAGAATGGTGTCGTCTGCGTAGAGGTGGATCAGGGAATCGCCCGCAGCAAGAGCAACATCATTGATATACACAGAGAAAAGAGTCGGCCCGAGAATTGAACCCTGTGGCACCCCCATAGAGACTGCCAGAGGACCAGACAGCATGCCCTCCGATTTAACGCACTGAACTCTGTCTGCAAAGTAATTGGTGAACCAGGCAAGGCAGTCATCCGAAAAACCGAGGCTCCTGAGTCTGCCGATAAGAATATGGTGATTGACAGAGTCGAAAGCCTTGGCAAGGTCGATGAAGACGGCTGCACAGTACTGTCTTTTATCGATGGCGGTTATGATATCGTTGAGTACCTTGAGTGTGGCTGAGGTGCACCCATGACCGGCTCGGAAACCAGATTGCACAGCGGAGAAGGTACGGTGGGATTCGAGATGGTCAGTGACCTGTTTGTTGACTTGGCTTTCGAAGACCTTAGATAGGCAGGGCAGGATGGATATAGGTCTGTAACAGTTTGGGTCCAGGGTGTCTCCCCCTTTGAAGAGGGGGATGACTGCGGCAGCTTTCCAATCCTTGGGGATCTCAGACGATATGAAAGAGAGGTTGAACAGGCTGGTAATAGGGGTTGCGACAATGGTGGCAGATAGTTTCAGAAATAGAGGGTCCAGATTGTCAAGCCCAGCTGATTTGTACGGGTCCAGGTTTTGCAGCTCTTTCAGAACATCTGCTATCTGGATTTGGTTAAAGGAGAACCTGGAGAGGCTTGGGCGAGGAGCTGCGGGGGGGGCGGAGCTGTTGGCCGAGGTTGAAGTAGCCAGGCGGAAGCCATGGCCAGCCGTTGAGAAATGCTTATTGAAGTTTTCGATAATCATGGATTTATCAGTGGTGACCGTGTTACCTAGCCTCAGTGCAGTGGGCAGCTGGGAGGAGGTGCTCTTGTTCTCCATGGACTTCACGGTGTCCCAGAACTTTTTGGAGTTGGAGCTACAGGATGCAAACTTCTGCCTGAAGAAGCTGGCCTTAGCTTTCCTGACTGACTGCGTGTACTGGTTCCGGACTTCCCTGAACAGTTGCATATCACGGGGACTATTCGATGCTATTGCAGTCCGCCACAGGATGTTTTTGTGCTGGTCGAGGGCAGTCAGGTCTGGGGTGAACCAAGGGCTGTATCTGTTCTTAGTTCTGCATTTTTTGAACGGAGCATGCTTATCTAAAATGGTGAGGAAGTTACTTTTAAAGAATGACCAGGCATCCTCAACTGACGGGATGAGGTCAATGTCCTTCCAGGATACCCGGGCCAGGTCGATTAGAAAGGCCTGCTCACAGAAGTGTTTTAGGGAGCGTTTGACAGTGAATCGAGGATCTATCGGTGTCAGTGGAAGGCACAAACACACCAACAAAGTTGTGATAGAGGTCATGAGAATGCCTCTTCCCCCTCAGCAGGCTGAAAAAGAATTGGCATGGGCCCTCATATCCTAAAAGTTCTACAGCTGCACCATCGAGAGCATCTTGACTGGCTGCGTAACCACTTGGTATGGCAACTACTTGGCATCCGACCGCAAGGAGCTACAGAGGATAATGCGTGCAGCCCAGTACATCATCTATGACCTATATAACAGGCAGTGTCAGTGGAAGGCACGAACAATTGTAAAAGACTCCAGCCACCCAAACCAAAGACTGTTCTCTCTGCTACCGCATGGCAAGCGGTACAAATGCACCAAGTCTGTAACCAACAGGACCCTGAACAGCTCTTCCCCCAAGCCATAAGACTTCTAAACAAGATTGATAAATTGCAAATCAAATGGCTACCCAGACTACCAGCATTTACCCTTTTTACCCTTCTCTTGCACTGACTATGAACACACACTGGACTCTACCCACACACTCACACATGCTTACACACAAACACACACACACACACACAACTTTAGGCTATTTATGGTATTACAAAAGTAATATTGAATTGTGTTTGGTTGACAACGCCATCGAATATCAACATTTAAAGGAGATGTATCTGCTGCCTGGATAGTTCCAGGCAGTTAAAGTCCAGAGTCACTTTAACTTAGATTTTTGGTTAAATTGGAGATGAGAATCCAAAATCTAATTGGTTGAATTGTTGACAAGTTAATAGGCTATTTATTATATCTCAAAAGTGATATTGAATTGTTTGGTTGTCAACGCAACCAAATATCAATATTTGAAGGTGCATCTTCTGCTTAGATAGTTCCATCTGTGCCACTGTCTTGCTTTAATTCCAGTTTGTATACAAATTAATAATTGATGTGTTGGATTCACGTCTCCATCTCAACCAAAAATCGAGACTGAATCAAATCAAACTTTAAATGCACGTTAAATTAAGTTTGATTTGATTTAGACCTGTTCTTTAACTCGATTTTTGGTTGCGATGGAGACGTGAATCCAACATATCAATTGAACTGAAATTAAGGCCAGACATGGAACTAAGCAAAAGATAGAGGTAACTGCCAAAATAAAGGAAACATTTTAGTTGTTTGAGCTGTCATGGTGTGGGGTGCATTTTGCTGGCATGGTTTAGATCCACTCATCCCCTTAGAGGGAGCGGCGCCTGAGACAGCGTTTTTCCACCACCATCAACAAAACACTAAATTATGGAATTTCTGGTGGAGGAAAGGTGTCATCCCTCCAATAGGGTTACAGACACTTGTAGAATCTACAGTCCATTCTGAAAGTATTCAGACTGCTTGACATTTTCCACATTTTGTTATGTTACAGCCTTATTCTAAAATGAATTAAAAAGTTTTTTCCCCATCAATATACACACAATACCCCATAATAACAAAGCAAAAACACACTTTTAGACATTTTGGAAAATGTATAAAATAAAATAAACTGATATTACATTTACATAAATATTCAGACCCTTTACTCAGTACTTTGTTGAAGCACCTTTTGGCAGTGATTACAGCCTCTAGTCTTCTTGGGTATGATGCTAAAGCTTGGCACACCTATATTTGGGGAGTTTCTCCCATTTTTCTCTGCAGATCCTCTCAAGCTCTGTCAGGTTGGACGGGGAGTGTCTCTCCAGAGATGTTCGATCGGGTTCAAGTCTGGGCTCTGGCTGGGCAACTCAAGGACATTCAGAGACTTGTCTCGAAGCCAGTCCTGTGTTGTCTTGGCTGTGTGCTTAGAGTCGTTGTCCTGTTGGAAGGTGAACCTTCGCCCCCAGTCTGAGGTCCTGAGCGCTCTGGAGCAGGTTTTTTATCAAAGATTTCTCTGTACTTTGCTCCGTTCATCTTTCCCTTGATCCTGACTAGTCTCCCAGTCCCCTCAATCTTGGTTTCATCAGACCAGAGAATCTTGTTTGTCATGTTCTGAGAGACCTTTAGGTGCCTTTTGGCAAACTCCAAGCAGGCTGTCATGTGCCTTTTCCTGAAGAGTGGCTTCCGTCTGGTCGCTCTACCATAAAGGCCTGATTGGTGGAATGCTGCAGAGATGGTTGTCCTTCTGGAAGGTTCTCCCATATCCACAGAGGAACTCTGAAGCTCTGTCAGAGTGACCATCGGGTTCTTGGTCACCTCCCTGACCAAGGCCCTTCTCCCCCGATTGCACAATTTGGCTGGGCAGTCAGCTCTAGGAAGAGTCTTGGTGGTTCCAAACTTCTTCCATTTAAGAATGATCGAGGCCACTGTGTTCTTGGGGACCTTTAATGCTGCAGAATTTTTTTTGCACCCTTCCCCAGATCTGTGCCTCGACACAATCCTGTCTTGGTGCTCTAAGGACAATTCCTTCGACCTCATGGCTTGGTTTTTGCTCTGACATGCACTGTCAACTGTGGGACCTTATTTTGCCTTTCCAAATCATGTCCAATCAATTGAATTTACCACAGGTGGACTCCAATCAAGTTGTAGAAACATCTCAAGGATGATCAATAGAAACGGGATGCACCTGAGCTCAATTTCGAGTCTCATACCAAAGGGTCTGAATTCTTATGTAAATAAGGTATTTCTGTTTTTTTTGTATATAATATACATATAACATAAACATTTGCTAACATTTTTAAAAACCTGTGTTTTGATTTGTCATTATGGGGTATTGTGTGTAGATTGATGAGGATTCGTTATTTTAAATAGATTTTAGAATATCGCTGTAACATAACAAAATGAGGAAATAGTCAAGGGGTCTGAATACTTTCGGAATGCACTGTATGCCACGGTGCATTGAAGCTGTTCTGGCGGATCGTGGTGGCCCAACTCCTTATTAAGAAACTTTATGTTGGTCTTTCCTTTATTTTGTCTGTTACCTGTATATCTCCTTCAAATGTTGATTTAAAAAAAAAAAAAATTGCGTTGACAACCAAACACAATTCAATATCACTAAATATCATTACATTTGAAGTTAGCCAGAGCTTGAAGCTTGAAACCCTATTCCTATGCATTGCCTATTTATTGTTGAATCCTGGGTTGAATTGAAACAATAGCTGTTCATGACTTGGTATATAGTCCTAAATAGCGTCATTGATGATATTTGAGGTATAAAGTATGGTTACATTTCATATTAAACCTTAAACCTACCCTTCGATAGCAGTACATCTGTTTAGTTTTTAAGTGGAGATTTCTCAACAATCTTTCTCACTATAGCACATTAGTAATAGTCAGTGACAAATATCATAGCTAAGGAGGTCTGGGTTAAAACCCTGAATGGGAGACCAAAGGGTAGCTGTAGATAGATCAATTCTCCAGTACAGCCCAGCCTATTTATATATTTTTTGATAGTGGCAGAGGTGGAAAAGTAACAAATTGCCATACTTGAGTAAAAGTAAAGATACCTAAATAGAAAATTACTCAAAAGTTGAAAGTCACCCAGTAAAATACTACTTGAGTAAAAGTCTTAAAGTATTTGATTTTAAAATATATTTAAGAATCATTTAAAATTCATTATATTAGGCAAACTAGACGGCACAATGTTCTTGTTTTTATAATATGCAGATTGGGGGCACATTTACAAATGAAGCATTTGTGTTTAGTTATTACGGCTCAGGCTAAGACCCTAGATAGTACGAGTCTCGGTGTTTCTTACAGTTCAAGGGGCAGGAAAAAGGTAAGTCAAGGCAGGCAAAGAGTCATAATCCAAGTCAGAGTCAGGCAGGTACAGGACAGGCAGAACGCTCAGCACTGGGAAGACTAGGGGAAAATTAGCGCACAGGGATCCCGCTGGTGGGACATGACAAACTGTCAACAGACAAACAGAAACCATTTTCCTGTTCTGTTTTTTAAAATGTATTTTTAATGTAACCTTTTATTTAACTGAGACAAGTTGGTTACGAACACGCTGTTAAGCATTCAAAATGTCATGAGTACTTTGGATGTCAGGGAAAATGGAGTAAAAAGTACATTGTCTTTAGGAATGTAGTGGAGTAAAAGTAAAAGTTGTCATAGAAATAAATAGTAAAGTACAGATACCCCCAAAAAACGACTTAAGTAGTAGTACATACATTTTTTTTTTTACTTAAGTATTTACACCACTTGTATGTGGATACAGCATTGAAGATCTGACTTTGTTTTAGAGCTATAAATTAAACAAATTCAAGGTTTGTCGATGTTGAAATTTTGTTACCATGATGACATAATCCTGTGTTTTATATGTTACCCTCAAAACAAGTGTACATTGATAACTTTTTTTCAAATCCAATATATTTTCCACGTCACAATACGTTGACAAACTAAATTTAAACAAAGTTGAATCAACCAGTGGGTAGTCACACACTTAACTCACAATAAGATTGAGCAACTAAAGCAACATCTACTTTTGTCCATCCTGCCAATGTCTATCACCCCTGACCCTGATGATGGTTCCCTCTGCCTATAGGTCCCTCTGGTCCAGAGTGTCAGTGTCCGGTATCGGGTAACTGGTATTTGGCCAACAATGGCAGGGACTGTATCCATGACAATGGTAACCGTTGCCAGCCCGAGCAGTTCACATGTCTGAATGGTGGCTGTATCTCAGTGCGTTTGAAGTGTGACGGCTACAGTGACTGCCAGGACAACTCAGACGAGCTGGAGAGAGTGTGCGGTGAGTGTATTTACCTCAGTCTGTTTTTTGCCACCATTTTAGTCAAGACCCAGCAACAGCAAAGCCAAGAGCTCTTAAGTTTTGAATCTTTCAAACTCAGCCGTCATGTCAAATGTTTTATAGCTCAAGTATGCTCCCTGTACTGTCATTTCCCTGCACCTAGCAACCTTGTTAAAAAAGACTCCATTAATGGTATTTCCCATAGATTTCCACACTTGCTCAATCAAATAATCAATCAATCAATCAAATGTATTTATAAAGCCCTGTTTAGATCAATTGTCACAAAGTGCTTTACAGTAACCTGGCGTAGACCCCAAAGACCGCACATTGATTCTGTACCGGTACCCGCTGTATATAGCCTTGCTATTGTTATTTTACTGCTGCTCTTTAATTATTTGTGACTTTTATTTCTTATTCTTATTTTTTTTAGGTATTTTATTATTTATTTATTTTTTAACTGCATTGTTGGTTAAGGGCTTGTAAGTAAGCATTTCGCTGTAAGGTTGTTGTATTCAGCGCATGTGACATACAATTTGATTTGATTTGAAAAGCAAAATGGCAAGGAAGAATCTTCAAGAGAAACCAGTTGTGCTCACCCTCTCTACTTCCCCTCTCAGCCTTCCACGAGTGCTCTGCCCAGGACTTCACTTGTGACAACGGCCGCTGTGTGGCCCTGTCCTACGTTTGTGACTACGCGAATGACTGCGGCGACAACAGTGACGAGCTGGGCTGCGCGTTCCCCACCTGTGCCTCCGCCACCGAGTTCACTTGCACCAATGGACGCTGCATCTCCGCCGCCTTCGTCTGCGACGGCTACAGTGACTGCCGCGACAACGACACCTCAGACGAGATCAACTGTCGTGAGTGATAACTGCAGTGAATAGAGTTGATTTAAGGAGAGTCGAAACAAAGATATTAGCAAGAGTGCCAAAAAAGTGACCGCACTAGTCCACAGATACTGTTAAGCATCTGCACATGTGCTTAGGAGTTCACTCTGTCCAGCAACATATTAGCTGTGTGACATAAGTAAAGTTTGACCTCTTTATTCAAACTCTCTTTGCTCATGTCAAAAGTTACCCCGCTCCTTATTGTAACCTCATATCGTTGAATCTACCTTTAACCTTTTCTACTTTACTCCGTTCCCGTAGCGCCCAGAACGTGTCCCTCCGGACAAACCAAGTGTGACAGCACCAACATCTGTATCTACGCGAGCCAACTGTGCGACGGTTACAACAATTGTGGGGACAACAGTGACGAAAACCCTTTGTTCTGTGGTAAGTCTAGCTATGATGTGTGTTTTGTTTTATACACTGAGTGTCCTGAGCATCCTCTTTCCATGACTTAGACCGACCAGTTGAATCCAGGTGAAAGCTATGATCCCTTATTGATGTCACTTCAATCAGTGTAAATGAAGGGGAGGAGACAGGTTAAATAAGGATTTTTAAGCCTTGAGACAATTGAGACAAGGATTGTGTATGTGTGCCTTTCAGAGGGTGAATGGGCAAGACAAAATATTTAAGTGCCTTTAAGCAGGATATGGTAGTAGGTGCCAGGCGCACCGGTTTGAGTGTGTCACGAACTGCAACGCTGCTGGGTTTTCCACGCTCAACAGTTTCCTGTGTGTGTCAAGAATAGTCCGCCCCCCAAAGGATATCCAGCCAACTTGACATAACTGTGGGATGCATTGAGAGTCAACATGGGTCAGCATCCCTGTGGAACGCTTTCGACACCTTGTAGGGTCCATGCCCCGAATTGAGGCTGTTCCGAGAGCAAAAGAGGGTGCAACTTAATTTTAAGGTGTTCCTAATGTTTTGTACACTGTATATCATGCCTGTACCTGCTTTGGTTTTGGACAAGGTAGTTATCTTTTTATCCCTGACTTGTTTGCACATGTATGTTTTTTCAGTTTTACGTCACTCTCCACAGTCTGTTCACTATATACTGTGCCCTTGTGTGTGTTTGGGCATACATGCGTGTGTGTGTGCATGCGCGTTTGTGTGTGTGTGTTACAGCGGGCCGGACGTGCTCACCCGACCAGTTCCGTTGTGACGAGGGGAAGTGTATCCCCAGCCACTGGGTGTGTGACTGGATCAGAGACTGTGTCGACGGGACCGACGAGCCCCCCTCCTGCCGTGAGTACTACCTAACCTGGGCCATGTTCAAGCACCAAAGGCAAGAAAACAGACTGAAACAGGGAGCGATTTACCTGGACATTTCCAATAAGAAATTTAAATGTTTGTTTTCCACTTCAAAATGTTTTGCAACAGTGCACCCTAGATCATGGCCACATTCAGAAGGCAAACTTCTTGCTTGCAAATAATGTAATGTTGTAAAACTGTATTGATTCCTTATTCTACAAGACAGAGAGGCATACTTGTTTGATGTAACATATTTCTATCTGAATATTCAACAATGTAGTGAAAACAATAGCTGTTAAATTGTCCCCTCTCTCTCTTTCCTCCAGAGGACCAAATAAACACCTGTCACCCTGACCAGTTCACATGTACCAACGGGAACTGTATCCCCATATCACTGACGTGTGACGGCAACAACGACTGCTGGGACAATAGTGACGAGGCACTGGAACTCCAATGTGGTGAGACATTACAGTATACAGTGCACTCTGAAAGTATTCAGAACCCTAGACCTTTCCCACATTTTGTTAGGTTACAGCCTTATTCAAAAACGGATTATTGATTTTTTTTCCCCCTCATCAATCTACACAAAATACCCCATAATGACAAAGCAAAAACTGTTTTTTAGAATTTTTGCTAATTTATTAAACATTTTAAAAAGTGTTCAGACCCTTTACTCGGTACTTTGTTGAAGGACCTTTGGCAGCGATTACCGCCTTGAGTCTTCTTGGGTTTGACACTACAAGCTTGGCACACCTGTATTTGGGGAATTTCTCCCACTGCAGATCAGGTTGGATGGGGAGCGGCGCTGCACAGCTATTTTCAGGTCTTTCCAGAAATGTTTGATCAGGTTCAAGTCCAGGCTCTGGCTGGACCACTCAAGGACATTCAGAGACTTGTCCCTAAGCCCCTCCTGCTTTGTCTTGGCTGTGTGCCTAGGGTTGTTGTCCTGTTGGAAGGTAAAACCTTTGCCCCAGTATTAGGTCCTGAGCGCTCTGGAGCAGGTTTTCATCAAGGATCTCTCTGTACTTTGCTCCATTCATCTTTCCTGACTAGACTCCCAGTCCCTGCTGCTGAAAAACATCCCCACAACATGATGCTGCAACCACCATGCTTCACCGTAGGGATGGTGCCAGGTTTCCTCCAGATGTGACGCTTGGCATTCAGTCAAAATAGTTCAATCTTGGTTTAATCAGACCAGAGAATCTTGTTTCTCATAGTCTGAGAGTAGGTGCCTTTGGCAAACTCCAAGCGGGCTGTCGTGCCTTTTACTGAGGAGAGGTTTCAGTCTGGCCACTCTACCATAAAGGCCTGATTGGTGGAGTGCATCAGAGATACAGAGGAACTCTAGAGCTCTTTCAGTGACCATCGGGTTCTTGGTCACCTCCCTGACCAAGGCCCTTCTCCCTCGATTGCTTACTTTGACCAGGTGGCCAGTTCTAGAAAGAGTCTTGGTGGTTCCATACTTCTTCCATTTAATAATGATAGAGACCACTGTGTTCTTGTACCTTCAATACTGCAGACATTTTTTGGCACCCTTCCTCAGATCTGTGCCTCGATACAATTTGCTCTGGCACTGTCAACTGTGGGACCTTATATAAACAGGTGTGTGCCTTTTCAAATCATGTCCAATCAATTGACTTTACCACAGGTGGACTCCAATCAAGTTGTAGAAACATCTCAAGGATGATCAATAGAAACAGGATGCACCTGCGCTAAATTTCGAGTCAGAGCAAAAAAATAAAAATAAATTTGAAAACATTTCTATAAACCTGTTTTCACTTTGTCATTATGGGGTATTGTGTGTAGATTGCGGAGGATTATTTATTTAATCAATTTTAGAATAAGGCTGTAACGTAACAAAATGTGGAAAAGGTCAAGGGGTCTGGACACTTCCCGAAGGCACTGTAACTCAGAATCTACACACGAACAAACAACACATAAGCGTGACACTATTGGTCTATCAACTTATAATGGGGGTGCTCACCAGAAGCAGGAAATGAACAATCATTTTTGTAACAATTGTGTATGCTTCAGAGCATAAAAAGACGGTTCAGCTTCAGATGTCTCATTTGGGGTTTGTTTCAACTCTGGCTACTTTGGCGCAAGACAATTGTTCTTCAAAATATTGTGGGTGCATCTTTACTTACCTCTGCCATTTCAGGAGAGTGGACATGCGCTTCTCATCAGTTCACCTGCCCCCCTCCATGGCGTCCTGTCCACCCGCGCTGTATCCCTCTGAGCTATGTGTGTGATGGGGAGAAGGACTGTGCCGACGCAGCTGATGAGCTTCAAAACTGCCCCAACCGCACCTGCCACATGAATGAGTTCGCCTGCGCCAATGGCCTGTGTATCCTCGTCCCCTTCCAGTGAGTTTGTGTGTGTGTCAGTCACATACTGTAAAAATAAGGTGTGTTTGTGTGTTTTTTTTGTTGTTTTCCTATCCTTGTGGGGACCAGAAGTCCTCCCAAGGATAGTAAAACAAGGGAAATTCAGAAAAGTGGGGACATTTCGCCAGTCCCCACAAGGAAAAAGGCTATGTTAGGCTTAGGGGTTAGTGTTACAATTAGGGTTAGGGTAAGAATTAGGGTTAGGGAAAATAGGATTTTGAATGGGAATCAATTGTTTGGTCCCCACAAGCGTAGTAAAACAAACGTGTGTGTTTTGTGCAAATTTGCCTCTGTATCTGTGTAAAAAAAAAGGCTGGCCCTCTCAATCTGATTGGCCTTCAGATCTATAAATCACATTCATCCCAACCAATCAGGGCGCTTGGACGCACTTTAGGGCTCCGCCTCCTATCACTTCACGTTAGTGCCCGGAATATACCATCCCGAGAACAAGCAAGTTTTGTGTTGCAGACGGACCTTTGGACAACTGAAGCGTCCATTGACAAGTGTGTGTTGGGAATGTTATTGTGCTAATAGGGGGTGCAATAGTAGTAAGTTACGGTACCTTATTGTGTAACAGTGTAGATAGGTTTGCAAGTAAGAAGTTTGTTGTGTTGTTTGCTAGGTCTCGTGTTAATGCTAGCTCCAGTTACGTTGTATGTACCCTCCCTGTGCATGCTACTTCGTCTAGTATCTTTATTTATTGTTACAAGTGTGTTTATTGAGTCCGACTAGCCTACTCATTAGTAAGTATGAGCAATGTTTTGTATTACTTTCATGCCCCCACTGCAATATGTTTGTATTATATGCATGCTACCGCTGCAGTATATTTATATCTGCAATATGTATAGCCTCTTGTGTTACTTGTATAGTAGCTGGTGTCATTCTACAGATTCTAGAAGTTCCCAGAATGTTCTAGCTCTTTCTGTGCGCAAGCACATGTGCACTAGCCCTAAGTTGAGATCTCAGCCAGGCCAGAGAGAGAGCCATAAAGCTCCATGGCCTTAGCCTTCTATTTCTCTCTCTCTCTGGACATGTACAGTGCCTTTGCAAAAGTATTCAGACCCCTTGGATTTCTTCACATTTTATTGTGTTACAATGTGGGATTAAAACATATTTGTCATTTTCTGTCAACATTCTACACAAAATACTGTAATATTTTAAAGAATCAATAATCAGGATAACTTGTTCTGAAACATTACATGGATAAACATGCAAAACATTTGTGCTGTTAACCGTTTACCCAACTGCATATCAAAACACTGTCAATGCCCCGTAGCATTCACGTCGGTAGCCATGAAGTGCTATGAAAGACTGGTCATGGCTCACATCAACACCCTCATGACGGAAACCCTAGACCCACTCTAATTCGCATTCCCCAACAGATCCACAGATGACGCAATCTCAATCGCACTTCACACTGCCCTTTCCCACCTGGACAAAAGGAACACCTATGTGAGAATGCTGTTCATTGACTACAGCTCAGCATTCAACACCATAGTGCCCACAAAGCACATCATTAAGATAAGGACCGTTGGACTAAACACCTCCCTCTGCAACTGGATCCTGGACTTGCTGACAGGCCGCCCCCAGGTGGTAAGGGTAGGCAACAACATATCTGCCATGCTGATCCTCAACACTGGGGCCCCTCAGGGGTGTGTGCTTAGTCCCCTCCTGTACTCCCTGTTCACCCATGACTGCATGGCCAAGCACAACTCCAACACCATCATTAAATTTGCTGACGACACAATGGTGGTAGGCCTGATCACTGACAACGATGAAACAGCCTATAGGAAGGAGGTCCCAGGACAACAACCTCTCCCTCAATGTGAGCAAGACAAAGGAACTGATCGTGGACTACAGGAAAAGGAGAGCCGAACAGGCCCCCATTAACATCGGCGGGGCTGAAGTGGAGCGGGTCAAGTTTCAAGTTCCTTGGTGTCCACATCACCAACAAACTAACATGGTCCAAACACACCAAGACACACCTTTTCCCCGTCAGGAGACTGAAACGATTTGGCATGGGTCCCTAGATCCTTATAGTTCTACAGCTGCACCATCGAGAGCATCCTGACCAGTTGCATCACCTCTTGGTATGGCAACTGCTCGGGATTTGACCGTAAGGCACTACAGGGTAGTGCGTACGGCCCAGTACATCACTGGGGCCAAGCTTCCTGACAATCCAGGGACTACAGTTGAAGTCGGAAGTTTACATACACTTAGGTTGAAGTCATTAAAACTCGTTTTTCTACCACTCCACAAATTTCTTGTTAACAAACTATAGTTTTGGCAAGTCGGTTAGGCCATCTACTTTGCATGACACAAGTAATTGTTAATTGTAATCCAACAATTGTAACTGTAATCCAACAATTGTTTACAGACAGATTATTTCACTTATAATTCACTGTATCACAATTCCAGTGGGTCAGACGTTTACATACACTAAGTTGACTGTGCCTTTAAACAGCTTGGAAAATTCCAGAAAATTATGTCATGGCTTTAGGAGCTTCTGATAGGCTAATTGACTTCATTTGAGTCAATTGGAGGTGTACCTGTGGATGTATTTCAAGGCCTACCTTCAATTTCAGTGCCTCTTCGCTTGATATCATGGGAAAATCAAATGAAATCAGACAAGACCTCAGATTTAAAAAATTGTAGACCGCCACAAGTCTGGTTCATCATTGGGAGCAATTTCCAAATGCATGAAGGTACCACGTTCATCGGTACAAACAATAGTACACAAGTATAAACACCATGGGACCACACCGCCATCATACCGCTCAGGAAGGAGACGTGTTCTGTCTCCTAGGAGACAAACATACTTTGGTGCGAAAAGTGCAAATCAATCCCAGAACGACAGCAAAGGACCTTGTGAAGATGCTGGTGGAAACAGGTACAAAAGTATCTATATCCACAGTTAAACAAGTTCTATATCGACATAACCTGAAAGCTTCTCAGCAAGGAAGAAGCCACTGCTCAAAACCACCATAAAAAACCATGAAGCACGAACCATGAAGCACGAAGGTGGCAGCATCATGTTGTGGGGGTGCTTTATCGCAGGAGGGACTGGTGCACTTCACAAAATAGATGGCATCATGGGGTAGGACAATTACGTGGATATATTGAAGCAACATCTCAAGTCATCAGTTAAAGCTTGGTCACAAATGGGTCTTCCAAATGGACAATGACCCCAAGCATACTTCCAAAGTTGTGGCAAAATGGCTTAAGGACAACAAAGTCAAGGTATTGGAGTGGCCATCACAAAGCCCTGACCTCAATCCCATAGAAAATGTGTGCGCAGAACTGAAAAAGCGTGTGCGAACAAGGAGGCCTACAAACTCGACTCAGTTACACCAGCTCTGTCAGGAGGAAAGGACCAAAATTCACCCAACTTATTGTGGGAAGCTTGTGGAAGGCTACCTGAAATGTTTGACCCAAGTCAAACCATTTTAAAACAATGCTACCAAATGCTAATTGAGTGTATGTAAACTTCTGACTCACTGGGAATGTGATGAAAGAAATAAAAACTAAAATAAATAATTCTCTCAACTTAAAATAAAGTGATCCTAACTGACCTAATACAGACTTTTTACTAAGATTCAATGTCAGGAATTGTGAAAACAGAGTTTTAATGTATTTGGCTAAGGTGATTGTAAACTTTCGAAATCAACTGTATATACTAGGTGGTGTCAGAGGAAGGCCCAAAAAATTGTCAAAGACTTCAGTCACTCAAGTTTAAGACTGTTTTCTCTACTACCGTACGGCAAGCTGTACCAGAGCACCAAGTCTAAGACCAAACGGCTCTTTAACAGCTTCTACCCCAAAGCCATAAGATACTGAACAATTAATCAAATGGCCACCCGGACTATTTACATTGACCCCCCCCCCCCCCTCCCCTTTGTTTTTACACTGCTGTTGTTGTTGCATAAATATTCAGCTCCCTGAGTTAGTACATGTTAGAAATACCTATACTAGTGTATAATCCACAGCATAATTATTATCTTGGCCATACTTTAAGAGTTTTAAAGGATACTTTAAACGGATACTAATTATTGTTTTGTTTCCCCTTTTAAAACCACACAACAATATACAGTGGGTAGTTCATGTATTTGATACACTGCTGATTTTGCAGCATCAGACCACATGCACTTCTCCCATTCCTCCTCTGGATCATTCAGATGGTCATTGGCAAACTTCAGACGGGCCTGGACATGCGCTGGCTTGAGCAGGGGGACCTTACGTGCGCTGCAGGATTTTAATCCATGATGGCGTAGTGTGTTACTAATGGTTTTCTATGAGACTGTGGTCCCAGCTCTCTTCAGGCCATTGACCAGGTCCTGCCATGTAGTTCTGGGCTGATCCCTCACCTTCCTCATGATCATTGATGGCCCACGAGGTGAGATCTTGCATGGAGCCCCAGACCGAGGGTGATTGACTGTCATCTTGAACTTCTTCCATTTTCTAATAATTGCGCCAACAGTTGTTGCCTTCTCACCAAGCTGCTTGCCTATTATCCTGTAGGCCATCCCAGCCTTGTGCAGGTCTACAATTTTATCCCTGATGTCCTTACACAGCTCTCTGGTCTTGGCCATTGTGGAGAGGTTGGAGTCTGTTTGATTGAGTGTGTGGACAGGTGTCTTTTACACAGGTAACGAGTTCAAACAGGTGCAGTTAATACAGGTAATGAGTGGAGAACAGGAAGGATTCTTAAAGAAAAACGAACAGGTCTGTGAGAGACGGAATTCTTACTGGTTGGTAGAATGCAATAAATAAAATGCAAATTACTTAGGATTTACGGTATTACCGGCTTGGTACACAAAGGGGGTGCCAAAAACAGCAAAAAATCCCATTGGGCATCTATTACCAGAATTCTAACAAAATTAGCAAAAGTATTAGCGAATTCCCATGGAGACTGCTAGCTAAAGATGCTAACGAGCGCAAACAAATATAAACAAATTGCAATGACCGCCAATCCAGGTCATGAAGTTATACATACAATATATAGTTAGGAGCTGCTGAATGTCAGAATTCTTAGTTTTTTCACGCAGGAAAAATATATATAATGAGTTCATGCTGCGTTTTGGAAACGCAAATGTTAAATTCTTATTGTAATTTCTGCTCGGCATCAGACAAATTTTGTGCTTCAGTTGCAATTCTCCACTTGGATGAGAATTCATGAACGGTGTCATTCTATCAGCAAACAGCGCTCTGACTGATATATACTTTTTTCTTGGTTTAGCCAGCCTACTTTTCTCTGGTAAAATGAAAGATTACCTTACAAAACATTAGGAAATGTAGCTGGCTACATTCTTTCTGTGATAAACATTTTTATTTATTTAACTAGGCAAGTCAGTTAAGAACAAATTCTTATTTACAATGATGGCCCAGGAACAGTGGGTTAACTGCCTTGTTCAGGAGCAGAACCGATTTTTGACCTTGTCAGCTCAGGGATTCGATCTAGCCACCTTTCAGTTACTGGACCAACGCTCTAACCACTAGGCTACCTGCTGCCCCAATATATGATGGCCGTGCATCGTTTTAGCAAAAAATACCATGCTTTTTCATTGTAAGCTCATTTACTTGTGACTGCCAGCTAAATAGCGTTGCACTTCTGTTAGCTTAATTTTCATCAGATTACATTTTCGGCCAAATGTCATGCGCTAATGTATTTTCTGTAAATGAAAACTATAGTTGCAAAAAAACACTTGACTTTTAATATAAAACGCGACGCGTGTCAATATAAAGCTGGACTCACCTGCTCCCGCTTTCTCCTGTTGTGCTAGTTACAATCTGGCTCAACTGTTAAGGGTAACTATGGTAAGCTTCATAATGTAAAATCATATGATGGGTGAAACGAAAGAACCCAATATTCTTTATCTCCTAACAAATTGCACAACTTGACTGCAGGTATTTACTTAAACAGTAGCTACAAATATTACAATTTATTGAAAAACTTCAAAGAAATAGTTTCAATGGTATTGACGGTATTAAAAAACCATCCCGTTGCTATTTCCAAATAGCTTGTTATACGGTACACCGCACAAGTCTAGACAGCACAATAATGGGCAGATCTTAGTGAATCAGTTCAAGTGGACTAGCGGGTGAGGGCCACTCAACCATAAAGGCCTGATTTAGTGGAGTGTTACAGAGATGGTTGTCCTTCTGGAAGATTCTCCCATCTCCACAGAGGAACTCTGGAGCTCTGTCAGAGTGACCATTTGGTTCTTGGTCACCTCCCTGACCAAGGCCCTTCTCCCCCGATTGCTCAGTTTGGCCGGGCAGCCAGATCTAGGAAGAGTCTTGGTGGTTCCAATCTTCTTCCATTTAAGAATGATGGAGGCTACTGTGTTCTTGGGGACCTTCAATGCTGCAGAAATGTTTTGGTACCCTTCCCCAGATCTGTGCCTCAACACAATCCTGCCTCGGAGCTCTACTGACAATTCATTCGACCTCATGGCTTGGTTTTCGCTCTGACATGCACTGTTAACTGTAGGACCTTATAGACAGGTGCGTGCCTTTCCAAATCATGGACAATCAATTGAATTTACCACAGGTGGACTCCAATCAAGTTGCAGAAAGATTTCAAGGATGACCAATGGAAACAGGATGCATCTGAGCTCAATTTCGAGGTTCATTGCAAAGTGTCTGAAGAGTTATGGGGTATTGTGTAGAATTAGATCTTTTTTTCATCTGTTTTAGAATAAGGCTGTAACGTAACAAAATATGGAAAAAGTCAAGGGGTCTCTCGTACATTGAAGAGTAGGGGTACTTACACAAAGACTTCATACCCCATTGTTTACTTCCCCTCTTGTTAGCTGTGACCGAGTCAATGACTGCGGGGATGGCAGCGACGAGTTGGACTGTTCCTACGAGACCTGCACCAGCTACCAGTTCACCTGCCAAAACGGCGCCTGCATCCCAGCTACCTTTGCCTGCGATGGCGAGGCCGACTGTCTGGACGGTTCTGACGAGGCAGAAGGCATGTGCAGCACCCCCCAGCCTACCTGTGCCCCGGGAGAGTACTTGTGCAAGTCGGGCGAGTGTATTGACACCCACAAGGTCTGCAACTCGCAGAAGGACTGCTCGGATAACAGTGATGAGAAGGGATGCGGTAAGATCTCTCGTACAGCAAAGGGTGTAACACAATGGGGAAGGGATAGATTTATTTTACAGTTGTACAATAGGTATGCGAATGTAACCACACTAAATGTATGATATTTCAAGACGTACACTGTTTTTGGAGTAGGAAATACTGTAAGTATGTGGAGTAGGAAATTAGTATTTGCAGTAAGAACATAAGAATTTAGAGTAGGAAAAGGGAACTTTGATTTGGATTCCTAGATTAATCTTACAGCACATCTTAATCTTACAGAACTCATCCTACCTCTCTCTATCTCCTTCCCTCTCTACTCTGTGCAGGAATTAACGAATGCCAAGATCCGTCGGTCCACAAGTGTGCCCAGGTCTGCACCGACACCCTGACAGGTTACTACTGCTCGTGTAATGCCGGCTACCACCTCATGCCTGATGGTAAGGCGTGTGCAGACCTGGACGAGTGCCGCGACACGCCCGCGGTCTGTAGCCAGATCTGCGAGAACTCCGCCGGCTCCTTCCACTGCAAATGCGCCCCGGGCTACGTGCGTGAGCCAGACGGGCGCACGTGCCGCCAGAACAGCGCCATCGCCCCTTATCTTCTGTACAGTAATCGTTATTACATTCGTAATTTGACGACTGACGGTTCGCAGCTGAGCGTGGTTCTGCAAGGACTGTCGAATGTGGTGGCGCTGGATTTTGACCATTATGAAAAGAGGCTGTACTGGTTGGATGCGGGAATGGTGCGGATTGAGAGGGTGCGATTCGACGGCAGTGAGAGGGAGACGATAGTGGATAACAACGTGGTAGGGGCTGAGGGAATGGCGGTGGATTGGGTTGGCAGGTGAGTGAAGGGGGAGGGGCATCAGAGCTTGATTGTAATTTTAAAATCATTGACCTCATGGCGACGCAGTTTCCTTAATCTCCAGCACCTCAATTGGAAAGGACAGGTGAGAGAAAACTATGAGTGTGAATAATTTCATGATGCACTGTGTTGTGTTCAAAAGCTTAATGAATCTGTCTCACAATTCACATTTTGATTATAGCCTACAGTTGGCTTATAATGACACATTTGTATCTCCTTACAATTATATGTTTCATAGCAAAAGGTCTATATATACAGTGGAAAGAAAAAGTATGTGAACCCTTTGGAATTACCTCGATTTCTGCATAAATTTGTCATAAAAGTTGATTTGTTCTTCATCTAAGCCACAACAATAGACAAACATAGTCTGCTTAAACTAATGACACACAAACAATTATACATTTTCATGTCTTTACTGAACACACTGTGTAAACATTCCCAGTGCAGGGTGGAAAAAGTATGTGAACTCCTTTTTGCAGCAATAACCTCAACCAAACATTTTCTGTAGCTGCAAATCAGAACTGCACAACGGTCAGTAGGAATTTTGGATTTTCTTGGGATGTCTGGTGTGAACCACTCTTGAGCTCATGACACAGCATCTCAATCAGATTGAGGTCAGGACTCTTACTGGGCCACTCCAGAAGGTGTATTTTCTTCTGTTGAAGCCATTCTGTTGTTCATTTACATCTGTGTTTTTTGTCGTTGTCCTGCTGCATCACCCAACTTCCGTTGAGGTTCAATTGGCGGACAGATAGCCTTACATTCTCCTGCAAAATGTCTTGTTGAACTTGGGAATTAATTTTTCTGTTGATGATAGCAAGCTGTCCAGGCCCTGAGGCAGCAAAACAGCTCCAAACCATGATGCTCCCCTCCACCATACTTTACAGTTGGGACAAGGTTTTGATGTTGCTGTGCTGTGCCTTTTTTTTCTCCACACATAGTGTTGTGTGTTCCTTCCAAACAACTCAACTGTAGTTTCATCTGTCCACAGAATATTTTGCCAGTAGCGCTATGGAACATCCAGGTGCTCTTTTGCAAACTTCAGACGTGCAGTAATTTTTTTTTGGACAGCAGTGGCTTCTTCCATGGTGTCCTCCCAGGAAAACCATAATTGTTTAGTTTTTTACATATAGTAGACTCGTCAACAGAGAAGTTAGCATGTTCCAGAGATTTCTGTAAGTCTTTAGCTGACACTAGGATTCTTCTTAACCTCATTGAGTATTCTGCGCTGTGCTCTTGCAGTCATCTTTGCGGGACGGCCACTCCTAGGAAGAGTAGGAACAGTGCTGAACTTTCTCCATTTATAGATCATTTGTTTTACCATGGACTGATGAACATTAAAGTTTTTAGAGATACTTATGTAACCATTTTCAGCTTTATGGAAGTTAACAATTCTTAATCTTAGGTCTTTGAGATCTCTTTTGTTCAATGCATGGTTCACATCAGGCAATGCTTCTTGTAAATAGCAAACTCACGTTTTGTGAGTGTTTTTATAGGGCAGGGCAGCTCTAACCAACATCTCCAACCTTGTCTCATTGATTGGACTCCAGATTAGCGGACTCCTGACTCCAATTAGCTTTTGGAGAAGTTATTAGCCTAGGGGTTCACATACCAACACTGTGAAAGTTTAAATGATGTATTCAATATAGACAAGAAAAATGCAATAATTTGTGCGTTATTAGTTTAAGCACACTGTGTTTATCTATGGTTGTGACTTAGATGAAGATCAGATCAAATTTTAGGACCAATTTATGCAGAAATCTAGGTAATTCCAAGGGGTTCACATACTTTTTCTTGCCACTGTATGATATTGTATCTATGCACATGTCCATAGTCATTCTTGTATGTTTATGTGTGTGTATCCCAAAGGAAGCTCTACTGGTTAGACGGATACTACGGCTCTCTCCACGTGTCAGAGCTGGATGGTCGTTTCCAGAAGAAGTTGCTGAGTGGCTGCGTGGGACCTAACACCACCTACTGCTTTGTCCGGCCCCGTGCCGTAGCCGTCAACCCCAAATATGGGTACTAACCAGTGGAGGCTGCTGAGGGGAGGACGGCTCATAATAATGGCTGGAACAGAGCGAATGGCATGGCATCAAACACATGGGAACCACGTGTTTGATGTATTTCAAATCGAATCAAGTTTTATTAGTCACATGCGGCGAATACAACCTTTACAGGGAAATGCTCACTTACGAGCCCCTAACCAACAACGCAGTTAAAAAAAAATATGAATAAGAAATAAAAGTAACAAGTAATTCAAGAGTGGCAGTAAAATAACAATAGCGAGACTATATACAGGTGGGTACCGGTGCAGGATTAATGTGCGGGGGCACCGGTGAGTTGAGGTAATATGTACATGTAGGTAGAGTCATTAAAGTGACTATGCATAGATGATTACAACAGAGAGTAGCAGCGGTGTAAAAGAGGGGGGCAATGCAAATAGTCTGGGTAGCCATTTGATTAGATGTTCAGGAGTCTTATGGCTTTGGGGTAGAAGCTGTTTAGAAGCCTCTTGGACCTAGACTTGGCGCTCCGGTACCGCTTGCCATGCGGTAGCAGAGAGAACAGTCTATGACTAGGGTGGCTGGAGTCTTTAACAGTGTTTAGGGCCTTCCTCTGACACCGCCTGGTACTGTATAGAAGTCCTGGATGGCAGGAAGCTTGGCCCCAGTTGATACCATTCCACCTATTCTGCTCCAGCTATTACCACAAGCCTGTTCTCCCCAATTAAGGTGCCACCAACCTCCTGTGGTACTGACATGCACATGCACGCGCATACACACAAACATACGAGGTCCCACACATCCCCACCTGCAAGATAGAGGAAGAGTGGCCATTCTTAATTAATGGCAGATATTGAGGCATTTTTCGATAATCATGACATTTTTGATATATTATTGAGTAATACCAGTTAACAAATTACATCAATTTTTTTTGTTCTCTTTTTAAAAATTTACTCTCCATTTGATTCTCTCTGCCTGCAGCTGGCTGTATTGGACAGACTGGGGGGACACCGCCTACATAGGCAGGGTTGGTATGGATGGTACCAATGCCACTGCCCTCATCACCACCAAGCTGGAGTGGCCCAGTGCCCTGACCATTGACTACACCACCAACAAGATCTTCTTCGCCGACTCCCACCTCAATTTCCTAGAGTGAGACATCAACACAACGCTGTCTTCAGAAATGAACTTAATAATTCACTCTTAATACTTTTCTCTGTAGTACTATCGGGCTTTATCATGAAAGTGTCATAGGGCAGAAAAATAAGGCAATTATCACCCCATCACATCTATGCCTTGAATATCAGGGTTGAATGAGATCATGTTCAGTTGAATAAATAAAACACTGAGGATAAGTAGGTAAGAAAACCCCTAGTAGAGAAAAGGCAATGGAGGAAAAAACTCTTTAGTTAGGAAGAAAGCAAGGAGCCCGGGCCCATCCTTCTCAAGCTTGCCTGTTTGAAGACCAGAGATCATGATCAAAGAGGTCAGACAGGAGCCGCCCTACAGAATATTACATTGATATACATTTTCTTTGTTTATTTGGATCCCCATTGAGCTGTTACAGTCATAACAGCTATTCTTCTTGGTGTGCACAACAAACAAAAAAACATTTAAAAAACAAAAGACAAGAACAAAATAACGACAACAGAACAGTACAGTTAAAGTGTATGCCCTCTCTCTAACTCTCTAAAGTTTTGCTGATATGGACGGGGAGAACCGTCACCGGGCCATAGCAGGCTCCCTGCCTCACCCCTTTGCCGTCACCCTGTTTGAAGACTGGGTCTACTGGACTGACTGGAACACCCACACCGTTGAGAAGGCCCACAAGTACACTGGCACCGGCCGCGTCGTCATGGGCAACAACACACACCGGCCAAATGACATCCATGTATACCATCCCTACAGGCAGCCTCGCAGTATGTATAGTACTGTGCCCTTTGACCCTTTGGAATTCCCATACATTGCTTGCTTAATTTTCATTTGTATACACCACTGTTGTACTTGTCTTTCCTGCACTCATATTTGTATTTTCTTACTGGCCCTGATTTTGCAGATAGCAGCTTATTTAAAATACATTTTTTACTTGCAATGACTTTGATATGTGGTTGTTTTCCTCTACCCTAGTTGAATGCACTTACTGGATAACAGCATTTGCTAAATGGCTTGAATGTCCATCGGGACAATATTATTAGCTTTCCATCATAGATGCGTCCTTTCTTATGGCTGCTGATTGGTGTTTCCTAGGCGATAACCCTTGTGCAACACACCACCTAACCTGTAGCCACCTGTGTCTGATTGGTCCTGGCGGGACCAGCGCTACGTGTGAGTGTCCAGACCACTTCATTGGCCTCTCCGTGGGCTTCAAGATCCAGTGTGTGGCCGACTGTTCCAGCACCCAGTTCCGCTGCGGAGACAACGAGAAGTCAGTCTGAATTTATGTCACTTATGTCACTTATCAGGAATATTTGTTTTCCATGTAGTATCATTTGAATCAGTTTTTTTTGGGATCAGATACTGACACAACCGCACAATTTAGGGCTTTTCACACTACCAAGCTGAGCCAAATTAAGCTGTACTAAGCTTGCTTGAAAAGGACAATGTGAAATATTTGAGCGAGCACAGTTTGGTTCAGTGAGTGTGGAAAAGGGTATTTGGAGCCATGTGACTATTTGCTTGATAACTTGTGTGGTTGCACAGTTGTCTAAATTCATTAAGTGAGTGAGTTAACTCTTTACTCTCCCTCCACCTCTCCTTCTCATCCCCTAGGTGTGTCTCCATCTGGTGGAAGTGTGATGGTCAGTCCGACTGTGGTGACGGGTCCGACGAACCCCTCACCTGCCCGCCCCGCTACTGTCCAATTGGTCAGTTCCAGTGCCAGGATGGGAACTGCACTTATCCTGGCTTCCTGTGTGATGGACACGCTGACTGCCGTGACAATTCAGATGAGGACGCTGCCCTCTGCAGTACGAAAACCCTATTCCACCTATTTGTACCACACCACTTCCATCCCATCAGAATGCAGCACTTGTTTTCTACTAGCGTCAGAAACCCACAGTGTGATTGTTCAACTGCTCTCGTTGCTCTATCTTTCTGTTGTAGTGTCTTTAATTGCGATTACGAACAAACCTTGGGGGGGGGGGGGCAACCCAGTCTGATCCCTCAAGATAAACTAAAACTTTCAGAGATGTGGCCTTAGAATCAAAACACCCAATCCTTCAATCCCCTAGGTGACCACAGGTGTGCAGAAAATCAGTTCCAGTGTAAGAACAAGCAGTGCATCCCTGTGTCACTGCACTGTGACGGCATCATCGACTGTTCTGATGGGAGTGACGAGGACCCTGATGGCTGTGCCCAGAAGACATGCCGACCGGGCCAGTTCACGTGCGCAAACGGAGTGTGTATCCCGCCCAACTATGTGTGTGATGCTCAGAACGACTGCGGAGATGGATCCGATGAGCCTTACGAGATCTGCAGTGAGTTTGCTATGATTGTATAAGTCTGGATTTTTTCATTCGGTGCTAATTATGAATTTATGTACCGAAACAGTGGCACTTATAGGATCAGGAGATAATTGGGCTCCGTCATCTGCATAGTGCTTAATAAATAAATAAAAATAAATAAAAAAACATTGTCTTGCAGAAACGCAAACTGCGTCCATCTTTTTTCTCTATCTATCCATTCATGCCTTTGTCTCCTCCCTCTGTAGTGGGGCCAGAATATAACTGCGACGAGCTCACAGAGTTCTCCTGTAAGACCAACTACCGCTGTATCCCCACCTGGGCCGTGTGCGATGGCTTCAATGACTGCATCGACAACACCGACGAGCAAAACTGCGGTGTGTGTGTGTATTACATTGTCTGAATATGGGGCGGCAGCGTTGGACTAGTAACCGGAAGGTTGCGAGTTCAAACCCCCGAGCTGACAAGGTACAAATCTGTCGTTCTGCCCCTGAACAGGCAGTTAACCCACTGTTCCCAGGCCGTCATTGAAAATAAGAATGTGTTCTTAACTGACTTGCCTGGTAAAATAAAAAATACAGAAAATGTATAGCAGGCTACCAATCACATTTCTGTAAGCTCCGGGTCCTGCTTTTTCACTACATTTCACTAAATAACTTCAAATAGATCATTTCAAACTATTTGACCCCTCATTAACCTGACCCCTGACCTATTCACAGAGGCGTTGACCTGTGACCCCCTGGGAGACTTCCGTTGTGACAACCACCGCTGTGTGCCCATCCGCTGGAAGTGTGACGGCAGCAACGACTGTGGTGACGGCTCTGATGAGAGGGACTGCGGTGAGTAGAGGTCAACTACATAACCATCTAATAGGGATCAACTTCGTAGCCCTCTCATGCGGTTCAACTCTGTAGCCCTCCTAATGGAATTCAACTCATAGCCATCTAACAGGGTTCAAAGAAATTATGCAAAAAAAGTCAGACTGCTCAACTGATTTAGTTTACATACTGTCATTTGAGAAATGCTGTGACTAAACTTTAAAAATAAATGATATTACCAAAACAAGATAAACAACATCAACAATGGGAAAAGAATTGAGCACCTGTTACGTCCGTCGTCGGAATGAGACCAAAGCGTGGAAAGTGTACATCTTTCTTTATTTTAGATGAACACCGAAAACAACACAAGATCAACGACCGTAAAGTTCTGCAGGGCTATACAGCAACAATGCAAAAACAAGATCCCACAAACTCCGGTGGAAAACAGGCTGCCTAAGTATGATTCCCAATCAGAGACAACGATAGACAGCTGCCTCTGATTGGGAACCATACCCGGCCAACAAAGAAATAGAACTAGAATGCCCACCCAAATCACACCCTGACCTCACCAAATAGAGAAATAAACAGGCTCTCTAAGGTCAGGGTGTGACAGCACCTTACATTTGGTTTTCTGCCCATAATATAATTACTCCATCGTTCATTGAAGTTGCTGAAAAAAATCTACCAGCCACTCAGACTCAGACCTGCCCAAATAGCTCAGGTCCTGAGCTACAGGCAGTTAGAGTTGGATATGTCATTTTAGGTGAAAATTGAAAATGGTACTATCCTCATGGTGTAATAATTGAACAAGTTGAAGACGCTTGAGCTCCTAGGAGTAACATTGGATGGTCAATTGTCATGGTCAAGTCATATTGACAAAATTGTCTGTTATAAAAATGTGTTTTTGACACAGATCAACTGTACATGTTGTTCAGGTTTTGACCTTGTCCCATCTTGATTACTGTCTGGCAATATGGTCATTTGCAGCGAAGATATACCTAGCAAAGCTGCAGCTGGCTCAAAACAAACCAGCACGCCTCGCTCTTAACTGCACAAACATAACTAACATCAACAACAACTTTCATGGTTGCGGGTTGAGGCGAAGTTGACTACATTACTTCTTGTATTTTTAAGATTTTTTTGTGTATTGAAAATGCCTAACCACTTGTGTAATATATTTGCATACACTTCGAACATACGCCACTATGGGTTTCTTCACGGTACCTAATCCAAAAACAGATTTAAAGTGTCGCTCAGTTTAGAGCCATGTCATTGTGCATGGAATGCTCTGCCACCAGAGACTACTCAGGCAAAAAGCGAGATTAGCTTTAAAAAACATCTTGTATCATATCGTCTCTCCTCTTTCTAAAGATCTGATTTAACTGTACTGTATATAAGAATATGAATATATGAAGTGTGTAAATAGTATTTTAGTTGTGTCATGTATATTGTTGGGGGCGGGGCGCACCTGGGAAAGGGGTCCTCATTGCTCGGGACCAGTGACGTCCTAGGTTTTGACCACAACATGGCAAAGGCTGTCCTCACGTGCCATCTCTTCAATAGGTTCACATAAATCTGTTGGGGTTTCTGTCTCCCTGGCTATGGTAAGCGGTAATTTACAGGTCCCAGCTTTTCTGTCACCTCGTATGGCCTGTGCCATATTGCCAGGAACTTACTTTCTGCGGTGGGGATTAAAACTAGAACTTTGTCACCGTCATGGAACTCTCGGTGCTGGGTACCCCGATTGTAGGCTTGGGCGCACTGGGCCTTCTCCATATGTTCCCTTACCATTGGCCCACACCTCCTTGGCAAGATCCAGTATGCCGCGTGGATTCCTCCCGTAGAGGAGTTCAAAAGGGGAAAACCCAGTGGAGGCCTGGGGCACTTCTCGGATCGAGAACATTAGGTAGGGTAGTAGCTGGTCCCAGTTGTTCCCGTCCTGCTCGATGACCTTCCACAGCATTTGTTTGAGTCCATCCATCTGTGGATGAAAGACTGATGTCCGAATCTGCCTTAGCTGTAGGAGAGCACACAAATATTACATTAGTCAGGACATGAACTCGGTACCTTGGTCGGTCAGGATCTTGTTCGGGATGCCCAGCCGGCTGAAGAGGTGGAATAGTTTCCGGGCGATTCCCTTGAAGACTGCTACCCATAGGGGAATGGGCCTCGGGATATCGGGTGGCATAATCTACTATTACCAAGATGTACCGGTGCCCTCGGGCCATGGCGATGCATTCAAATGGCACTCCGATGATCGGTAGGGGAACCAGCAGTTCCCGGAAAGGTGCATTTGGGGCGGTGATTTGACACTCCAGGCAGCTGCGACAATAGTCTTCCATGGCCCACCTCATCACGGGCCAGTGGAACCGGGCAGCGATCCGTTCCCGCGTCTTCTCCATTTCCAGGTGGGCCCCCAACAAATGAGTGTAGACCAGCTGAAGAACGGTTCCGTCGTACCGGCGGGGCAGCAACAGCGCCTCTCGAAGATCCCCCTGTTCGTACGACAACTGATACAACAGGTTATTTTTTATTTGGAAGTGAGGCTATCGCCAGTCACTCACCCCCGGAAGAAGCTGGCCATCCGCCGCTATCACTTGAGCTGCGGCGGCTTTCATGTTCGGATCTTCCCACTGGGCGGTTCCAAACTGTTCCCTCGGGGCTCAGGGCAGGTGTCTCGACGGGTTCCTCGAAATCAAAGAGGGGAAGCATGGGCTCCTCCTCCGGTTGTTCACCCGGTGAGGTTGGTTCCGGCGCCCCCTCGGACTCCGGGTTTTTATTTTATATTTTAAAATCAGCCGTTTCCAGCTACAAAAGTCATTTACAACATTAACAATGTGTTTCTGATCAATTTGATGTTATTTATTTATTTTTTACCCCCTTTTTCTCCCCAATTGGTAGTAGTTACAGTCTTGTCCCATCGCTGTAACTCCCGTACAGACTCAGGAGAGGCGAAGGTTGACAGCCATGCGTCCTCCGAAACACAACCCAACCTAGCCGCACTGCTTCTTGACACAACGCACATCCAATCCAGAAGCCAGACACACCAATGTGTCAGAGGAAACACCCTGGCGACCTGGTCAGCGTGCACTGCGCACGGCCCTCCACAGGAGTCGCTAGTGCGCGACGAGACAAGGATATCCCTGCCAGCCAAACCCTCCCTAACCCGGACGACGATGGGCCAATTGTGCGTCGCCCCATGGACCTCCCGGTCGCGGCCGGCTGCGACAGAGCCTGGGCTCGAACCCAGAATCTTTTAGACCACTGCGCCACCCGGGAAGCCAATTTGATGTTATTTTAATGGTCAAATAATGTGCTTTTCTTAAACAAAAAAAATTATATTTCTAAGTGACCCCACACGTGTGTGTGTGTGTGTGTGTGTGTGTGTGTGTGTGTGTGTGTGTGTGTGTGTGTGAGAGCTATACACCGGGAGTCAGAAAGCATGAAGTCTAGGTGTGCCTAATGATGAGGCGCAGGTGTGCGTAATGAAGGTTGCCAGGTGTGCCAAATGATGGGTTGCCAGGACAGGTGGTTAGCAAACCGGCGACATCGAGCACCGGAGAAGGAGTAGACGTGACAATATAACTCTTATTTTTTTATGTTTCTTTTATTGTAATATCTTATGTTGTTTTTGTCTATTTCTGTTCTGTATTTTGTATGTATTTTTACATTTTATGTGGACCCCAAGAATAGTAGCTGCTGCATGTGCAGAAGCTAATGGTTCCTAATTAAATAAACGCCATAACCATCTAATAGGTTTCAACTTCATAACCATCAAATAGAGTTCCCCTCCGTAACCATATAATCCTTCAAAATAGAGTGTAAAGAGAAAAACAGTGAAGAGTTTATGTGTGTGTGTTCATTCACAGTGCCAAGGCCGTGCTCGGAGAGTGAGTATCGCTGTGACAACCAGCAGTGCATACCTGGAAACTGGGTGTGTGACCATGACAACGACTGTGGGGACAACTCAGACGAGCGCGACTGTGGTGAGATGGACCACTATATCTCTTCTCTCCTCTCTCCTCTCTCTTCTCCCACTTTCTTGCTCTCTTTTCTCTCATTCTACATGTCTCTCTCTCACATATACACACTCACCTGGTCACTCTACCTTCCTCTCACACACAGAGTTGAAGACATGTCGTCCAGGGTATTTCCAGTGTCTGTCGGGTCACTGTATCCCCGCCGCTCTTCAATGTGACGGACGACCAGACTGCTTGGACATCTCTGACGAGAGCTCCTGTCGTAAGTCTCTACAAGAGGAACTGTTTCAGTTAGCGAGCCATTTCACTACACCTTTACCAGCCATTTTGCCACACCAATGCTAGCATTTCGCTATTTTTTTTTATTTTTATGCAAATACATCTCTCATTCCCTACCTTTTCCCCAAACCATAGCGACCCGTTACCCAGGGGGCCGCTGGTGTCCCAACCACCAGTTCCAGTGTGCGAACAAGCTGTGTGTGTATGAGAACTGGGTGTGTGACGGCAATGATGACTGTGGAGACCACTCCGACGAGGAGCTCATCTTATGTTGTAAGACACACACACATGCAAGTACTCCCTAACATACACACACACACACACACTCAAAAAACTCTCTAAGATGATGGCATTTATTTGGTTATGTCTTCTGGTCTCCTTTTCATGGCAGACCACTTAAAGGGCAATTCCACCACTTTTCAACCGCCTATTCATTATCTCCAGCACCATACCCGTGTCTACATAATATGTACATATAATGTGAAAATGGCACATTTCTACTTTCTTTGGATAAAAATATAAAAAGAAAGGACATTACGTCGTACTCTATGACATCATCAAGTAGGATTAGAAGTTTTTTTTAATGATTTTCAAAACCTGCAATGAGTTTTGTTCCCCTTGTCATTGTGAATCTCAAAGTGTTTTAAAATCACTGATTTTAAAATGTTTTTACTTTTGATAACGTCATCAAATGGCACTTTTAAAGAACAGCAGTAAAATAACAATAGTGAGACTATATACAGGGGGGCAAGGGGGAGAGGGGGGGGGCAATGCAAATAGTCTGGGTAGCCATTTTGCTAGATGTTCAGGAGTCTTATGGCTTGGCTTATGGCTTAGAAGCTGTTTAGAAGCCTCTTGGACCTAGCCATGGCGCTCCGGTACTGCTTGCCATGCGGTAGCAGAGAGAACAGTCTATGACTAGGGTGGCTGGAGTCTTTGAAAATTTTTAGGGCCTTCCTCTGACATCACCTGGTATAGAGGTCCTGGATGGCAGGAAGCTTGGCCCCAGTGATGTACTGGGCCGTACGCACTACCCTCTGTAGTACCTTGCAGTCGGAGGTCGAACAGTTGCCATTACCAACATGCTCTCGATGTTGCAGCTGTAGAAACTTTTGAGGATCTGAGGACCTATGCCAAATCTTTTCAGTCTGCTGAGGGGGAATAGGATTTGTCGTGCCCTCTTCGTGACTGTCTTGGTGTGCTTGGACCATGTTAGTTTGTTGGTGATGTGGACACCAAGGAACTTGAAGCTCTCAACCTGCTCGACTACAGCCACGTCGATGAGAATGGGGGCGTGCTCGGTTCCTCCCTTTCCTGTAGTCCACAATCATCTGCGTTATCTTGATCACGTTGAGGGAGGGGTTGTTGTCCTTGCACCACACAGCCAGGTCTCTGACCTCCTCATTGTAGGCTGTCTTGTCGTTGTCTGTGATCAGGCCTGTTGTGTCATCAGCAAATGTAATGATGGTGTGGTGTTGGAGTCGTGCCTGGCCGTGCAGTCATGAGTGAACAGGAAGTACAGGAGGGGACTGAGCACGTTCCCCTGAGGGGCTCCTGTGTTGAGTATCAGCGTGGCAGATGGGTTGGGTGTGGCCCAAATCCAGGATCCAGTTGCAGAGGGAGGTGTTTAGTCCCAGGGGCCTTAGCTTATTGATGAGCTGTGAGTGCACTATGGTGTTGAACGCTGAGCTGTAGTCAATGAATAGCATTCTCACGTAGGTTTTCCTTTTGTCCAGGTGGGAAAGGGCAGTGTGGAGTGCAATAGAGATTGCATCATCTGTGGATCTGTTGGGGCGGTATGCAAATTGGAGTGGGTCTAGGGATTCTGGGATAATGGTGTTGATGTGAGCCATAGCCTTTCGAAGCACTTCATGGCTAGAGATGTGAGTGTTATGGGTCGGTAGTCATTTAGGCAGGTTACCTTAGTGTTCTTGGGCACAGGAACTATGGTGGTCTTCTTAAGACATGTTGATATTACAAACTCGGACAGGGAGAGGTTGAAAATGTCAGTGAGGACACTTGCCAGTTGGTCAGCGCATGCTCGCAGTATACGTCCTGGTAATCTGTCTGGCCCAGCGGCCTTGTGAATGTTGACCTGTTTAAAGGTCTTACCCACATCGGCTGCTGAGAGCAGTCGTTCTGAACAGCTTGTGCTCTCATGCCTTTCAGTGTTATTTGCCTTGAAACGAGCATAGAAGTAGTTTAGCTTGTCTGGTAGGCTCGTGTCACTGGGCAGCTCTCGGCTGTGCTTCCCTTTTGTAGTCTGTTATGGTTTTGCAAGCCCTGCCACATACGACGAGCGTCCGAGCCAGTGTAGTACGATATGATCTTAGTCCTGTATTAACGCTTTGCCTGTTTGATGGTTTGTCGGAGGGCATAGCGGGATTTCTTATAAGCTTCCGGTTTAGAGTCCCGCTCCTTGAAAGCAGCAGCTCTATCCTTTAGCTCAGTGCGGATGTTGCCTGTAATCCATGGCTTCTGGTTGGGGTATGTATGTATGTTCACTGTGGGGACAACGTCATCGATGCACTTATTGATGAAGCCAGTGACTGATGTGGTGTACTCCTCATTGCCATCGCAAGAATCCCAGAACGTATTCCAGTCTGTGCTAGCAAAACTGTCCTGTAGCTTAGCATTTGCTTCATCTGACCACATTTTTGATTGACTAACCGCACATTGACTCTGTACCGGTATCCCTTGTATATACTCTTGTTATTGTTATTTTACTGCTGCTCTTTAATTACTTGTTCCTTTTATTTCTTATTCGTATTTTTTTGTAACTGCATTGTTGGTTAGGGGCTTGTAAGTAAGCGTTTCACTGTACTTTGCGCATGTGACTAATAACATTTGATTTGAAACTAATTATGTGTTTGACACTTGCACTTCCTACCGCCAGCCGAAAATAAAGCCCTCAGTAATATTAATTAATTGTTGTTTTTTTCAGTCATTTTTGCTCATCTTTGCTCATCAAGGCTGTCAATGATTTCAGACCCCACTGTATGTATTTGAATATTTATATTTTTAACACACAAAAACATTTGATTAATGAAATATTTAATCAGTCGTCTGATGGGATGATGATGCACTCTTCAAACGGGAGGAATCTAATTTGATTGGTCCCCAACTCACGGCTCAAACCCTTCATTCATTATAATTGGAACTATCCTGGAGATAGCCTGCTCCGGAGCAGGTTAGTTCTGAAGGATTCGTTGCCATACAAATTTAACTGGCTTAAAGGTGAGCCACTTTCGTGTCATCGGTTATCCCGAGTTTACCAAATTTACCTCGCTAAATTCGTAGTATAGGGCTCAGGGCAACCAATAATACTGTAGAAATACAGTTGTGTGTGTGTGTGTGTATTTGTCAAATTAATTAATACCCATTTCCTCCTTTGGTGTTGTTTGCCAGTGAACATCACCTGTGAGATGCCATCGAGGTTCCGCTGCGCTAACGGCTACTGCATCTACTCTGGGAATCTGTGTAACCAGAAGGACGACTGTGGGGACGGAAGTGATGAGAAGGAGGACCTCTGTAAGCAACGCACCCCCAACGCAACATTTGTGAATGCTGCCCTAATGCAATATGTTGTGGAGGTTAGGTTCAATAAACGCAGAAATAATGCAACCTGTAGTGATGTTTAGTGAAGTGAACATAGCCCTAGTGCAACATATTGGGGTTTATCTAGGTTTAGTTAAAACAGCCCTTGACTTATTTGCCCTTATGCAAATAGTATTATGATTATGTTTGCGTGAACGTATCCCTAACCCAAATATTTATTAGGTCAAGGTTCAGTGAACACAGCCCTTATATTTGAAAATGTATTGCAATATGCATTGAGTGTAAAAAAAACATTAGGAACACCTTCTTAATATTGAGTTTAATCCACTGTTGCCCCCAGAACAGACTCAATTTGTTGGGCCGTGGACTACAAGGTGTCGAAAGCTTACCACAGGGATGCTGGCACATGTTGGCTCCGATGCGTCCTACAGTTGTGTCAAGTTGGCTAGATGTCCTTTGGGTAGTGGACCATTCTTGATACACACAGGAAACTTGAACATGAAAGACCTAGCAGCGTTGCATTTCTTGGAGCACTCAAACCCAGTGCGCCTGGTACCAACTTCCATACCCCGTTCAAAGGCACTTAAATCTTTTGTCTTGCCCATTCCCCCTCTGAATTGCACACATACACAATCCATGTCTCAATTGTCTCAAAAATCCTTCTTTAACCTGTCTCCTCCCCTTCATCTAAACTGATTGAAGTGTATTTAACAGGTGACATCAATAAGGGATCATAGCTTTCACTTGGATTCAGCTGGTCATGTCATGGAAAGAGCATGTTTTGTACGCTCAGTGTACTTTTTCCAATGGAATCTTCCCGAACATTCTATGGATAATGACTTTGTTAGATTACCCTCTATGTTAAAGTGCAGATGGACAGGCACTCAGTGACTTAATCTCAAATGAAGGGTGAAAGGCAAGAGGGGCAGCATTTATCACTATTGAAATCACAATTTTAGAGATAAAACAAAAGTAGTTATTTGCAAATAATTTTTAGACGAGATTGCTGTTATGAATTTAGGTAGTTTTGTAATATTTTTGTGGGTACAACAGGATGAGACAAAAAATACATTAAGAGTTGAATGCACCTTTTGATTGTGTTTTAAATATTTGTGTGCCTGTGTGTGTGTGCTCATCCTAGCGTGTGCGTGTGTGCTCATCCTAGCGTGCGTGTGTGTGTGCTCATCCTAGCGTCCGTGTGTGTGTGCTCATCCTAGCATGTGTGTGTGTGTTTCCTTACAGGCCGTGAGCCCACCCTGGCTCCTTGCACGCTCCAGGAGTTCAAATGTACCAATGGACAGTGTGTTTCCCTGCCCTATGTGTGTGACCACAATGACAACTGTGGGGACCTCACTGACGAGATAGGCTGCAGTGAGTTCAACATCACTCTCTCACAACATGAATCTTCTGTGAGAGCAAAACCCATTGCTCATAATTATTTGTATTACATTGTTGATACATTACAAATGAGTAAACATGATCTGCAATGTACATTTGAAGTTGGAAGTTTCCATACACTTAGGTTGGAGTCATTAAAACTAGTTTTTCAACCACTCCACAAATTTCTTGTTAACAAACTATAGTTCTGCAAGTCGGTTAGGACCTGTACTTTGTGCATGACACAAGTAATTTTTACAACAACTGTTTACAGACAGATTATCTCACGTATAATTCACTGTATCACAATTCCAGTGGGTCAGAAGTTTACATAAAAATTACAGAAAATGATGCCATAGCTTTAGAAGCTTCTGATAGGCTAATTGACATAATTTTAGTTAATTGGAGGTGTAATTGTGGATGTATTTCAAGGCCTACCTTCAAACTCAGTGCCTCTTTGCTTGATATCATGGGAAAATCAAAAGAAATCAGCCAAGACCTCAGATGTAAATAATTGTAGAACGCATGAAGGTACCACGTTCATCTGTACAAACAATAGTACGCAAGTTTAAACACCATGGGACCACACAGCCGTCATACCGCTCAGGAAGAAGACACGTTCTGTCTCCTAGAGCTGAACGTACTTTGGTGTGAAACGTGCAAATCAATCCCAGTACAACAGCAATGGACCTTCTGAAGATGCTGGAGGAAACAGGTCCGAAAGTATCTATATCCACAGTAAAACGAGTCCTATATCGACATAACCTGAAAGGCCACTCAGCAAGGAAGAAGCCACTGCTCCAAACCTCTCTATAAAAAAGCCAGACTACGGTTTGCAACTGCACATGGGGACAAAGATCATACTTTTTGGAGAAATGTCCTCTGGTCTGATGAAACAAAAATAGAACTGTTTGGCCATAATGGCCATCGTTATGTTTGGAGGAAAAAGGCCAAAGAACAAGCCAAAGAACACGGTGAAGCATGGGGGTGGCAGCATCATGTTGTGGGGGTGCTTTGCTGCAGGAGGGACTGGTGCACTTCACAAAATAGATGGCAACATAAGGGAGGAAAATTATGTGGATATATTGAAGCAACATCTCAATGGGTCCAAATGGACAATGACCCCAAGCATACTTCCAAAGTTGTGGCAAAATGGCTTAAGGACAACAAAGTCAAGGTATTGGAGTGACCATCACAAAGCCATGATCTCAATGCTATAGAAAATTTGTGGGCAGAACTGAAAAAGCGTGTGCGGGCAAGGAGGCCTACAAACCTGACTAAGTTACACCAGCTCTGTCATTATTGTGGGAAGCTTGTGCAAGTCTACCCAAAACGTTTGACCCAAGTTAAACAATTTAAAGGCAATTCTAACAAATACTAATTGATTGTATGTAAACTTCTGAACAACTGGGAATGTGATAAAATAAATCAAATGAAAAAAATAATTCTCTCTACTATTATTTCACATTCTTAAAATAAACTGGCCTAAAACGGGGAATTTTTACTAGGATTAAATGTCAGGAATTGTGAAAAACTGAGTTTAAATGTATTTGTATGCTTCAACTGACTTCAACTGTATCTGTGAAGGAACTGGCCGTGCACACTGGCCATGCACACTAAGAGGCTTATTAAAATGGTAAATGGACTGGAAACATTTTCTGTAAATAATTATTGTAAAACAGATGGGTTAAAAAATAGGTTAAAATACAGGTGATTGATCCATAGCAGTCGGACGTGTTTGTCTTGTAAATGGTCGTTTTCCTCATTTTTTTCTGTTTATATTTTTTTCTAATTTTCCATCTACGAACTGAATATACTTTCCTGCAACCCGCCTCACCCAATGTCATACGGTTCTGCTATTTTTATACTTTAGAATCGGAACCCCCATCAGAAGCTAGCCAGCTAACTAGCTAGTAGTCAGTTAGCCCCTGCTAGTGGTCTTCACCGTTAACTCGGACACCAGCCAGCTTCAGCTCGGTCAATACCTGTCAGCGCAATATCAACCCAGAGCATATCCGACTGCTTTTTCTCTACCTCATCACCGGATTCTTGCAGCAAGCCCTGGACCATTACACCGGATCGTCACAGCTAGCTAGCTGCAATCGAGTGGCTATTGCTGGTTAACACACCTGTCCCGAAGCAAGCACCAGTTAGCCTTGAGCTAGCTTCGAGCTAGGCCTTCTCCCGGCTAGCCGAAGAGGTCTACCAGCTAATTCTTGGTCTACTATACCTCTTTTGCCAATTGGCATGGACCCTTTATTGCCAACACGGAACCCCACCGATCTATCACGACTGGTCTGCCGACGTAATCGTCCGAGGTGTTTTCAGCAGGCTTTTCCGTTGAGACGTTGCCGAAGCCCATCTGCTATCCTCGTCCCACTAGCTCTGAATCGCCATGTCTCCAGCTCGCCTAGCGTAGTAGTGGCTACCGAAGGCTCCCTGACTCATTGGACCCTATGATCACTCGGGTATACATGCCTCTCCCTATAATGTCAATATGCCTTGTCTATTGTTGTTTTGGTTAGTTATTATTGTCTTGTTTTACTGTAGAGCCCCCAGCCCTGCCCAACATGCCTTAGAGAGCCCTTTTGTCCCACCTCCCCCCACACATGCGGTGACCTCACATGGCTTAACTGGTGCCTCTAGAGACAAAACCTCTCATTGTCACTCAATGCCTAGGTTTACTCCACTGTTCCCACATCCTACCATACCCTTGTCTGTACATTATGCCCTGAATCTATTCTACCATGCCCAGAAATCTGCCACTTTTACTCTCTGTTCCAAACGCACTAGGCGACCAGTTCTTATAGCTTTTAGCCGTACCCTTATCCTACTCCTCCTCTGTTCCTCTGGTGATGTCGAGGTTAACCCAGGCCCTGCAGCCCCTAGCACCACACCTGTTCCCCAGGCGCTCTCATTTTTTGACTTCTGTAACCATAAAAGCATTGGTTTCATGCATGTTAACATCAAAAGCCTACTCCCTAAGTTTGTTTTATTCACTGCTTTAGCACACTCCGCCAACCCTGATGTCTTAGCCATGTCCAAATCCTGGCTTAGTGTTAGCCACCAAAAATTCTTACATTTCCATCCCCAACTACAGCATTTTCCGACAAGATAGAACTGCCAAAGGGGGCAGAGTTGCAATCTACTGCAGCGATAGCCTGTAGAGTTCTGTCATACTATCCAGGTCTGTGCCCAAACATTTCGAGCTTCTACTTTTAAAAATCCACCTTTCCAGAAACAAGTCTCTCACCGTTGCTGCTTGTTATAGACCCCCATCAGCCCCTAGCTGTGCCCTGGACACCATATGTGAATTGATTGCCCCCCATCTTTCTTCAGAGTTCGTACTGATAGGTGAACTAAATGTATAACACCCTGGCCGTCCTACAATCTAAGCTGGATTCCCTCAATCTCACACAAATTATCAAGGAACCTACCCGGTACAACCCTAAATCCGTAACCATGGGCACCCTCTTAGATATCATCCTGACCAATTTGCCCTCTAAATACACCTCTGCTGTCTTCAACCAGGATCTCAGCGATCACTGCCTCAGTAATGGGTCCGCGGTCAAACGACCACCCCTCATCACTGTTAATACCCTCGTAAAACTGACTATACTACCGATCTTCTACATTTGCTCACACTGTACATTTTACTGACTGTACGTTTTGTTTATGCCATTTGTAACTCTGTTGTTTTTTGTCGCACTGCTTTGCTTTATCTTGGCCAGGTCGCAGTTGTAAATGAGAACTTGTTCTCAACTGGCCAACCTGGTTAAATAAAGGTGAAATAAAAAACAAAAATAAAAAACAATGCTAAAGGTTATAAAATCAACAAACTTTCCTGCAGAGCATAAAAGCATGTCTACCTCCTTTCATTAAGTATGTCTCCTACACTGTTCAAACAGAAACCATTCTAAAGCAACACACAATAACTAAGATCAATAATTAACACAGTAATTAAAATCAACACACTCAAACTGACAAGACAAACACTTGAAACTGTTGAAGGTGAAGTTGATGGTACTTGTATAGCAATGTTTGAATGAAATGAAACACACTTTGGGCGGAATTAAACAACATATTTGACAAACTAACACATTTAAAATGTATAAGTGAAGATGCATTGTCCTTATGCAGATGCAGATGCTATCTTCACATTATCTATTATGTAAACCTTTCTCCACCGCAATTCCATGTGTTTGACGTATTCAAACACCACTGAAACTAGTGAACTAATCAGCAAAGGGTGTGCAGGTGTTGGAGTACAACTAAATTATGGAATGGCTGGTGGGCCTCGGGGATTGGGTTGAGAAAGGCCTTACTTCCTTACTTAAATCCTACTTTCATAGCCTGAAACAGATTCCTTCACTTTAAACGATTGTTTATTACTGTGATCTTATCACTTTCTCCATTTGATTTAGACAAATGGAGAAAGTGACCCATTGTGTGCCCCGTTTCAGATTTTGGCCATGACCGGACCTGTGAGGAGAAACTGTGTCAGCACGAGTGTACCAACCTGAACAGGACCGGCTTCATCTGCTCCTGTAGACCTGGATACAGAGTGGACCCGGACAGCACCTTCAACTGCATAGGTACACACATATAAAGACATTCTCACTAGGGTTGATTTAGTCATCTGGTCGATAGGCTGTTTGTTGTTTGACTGAGATTTCTTTAGTTGAGCAAAAAATAAATAAATCATGGTGTACAAGACACCTGTCTGAGTGGACTACTCCATTGTGGAGGCTGTGGGGATGGTGCAGTCCATCACTAAGGCATGTGCTACTGAAATTGTATATGGTTAAGGACAATGGTACAAGACTAATATTTTTTTATATATATTTTATAACAAATGCGCTTTCTCCCTCGTTTGACAGTGGTTGCTGTCTGCTGTTCTGAAACATGAGTGTGCCTTTGAATTGGTGCCTTTTCCTAGACCATGTTGCTATGTGCATAATAGCAAAGTTAACCAGTATATTGGTGTTGAGAACAATGTGGTGGAGGCAGCAGCAGAGTTAGGAGACGAGAAAACAGCCCTTGCCTTAATTGTCTAAGAAAAGTGAGGAGAGAGGAAACCCAAACTTAATTAGGTCTATAATCAATAGCCTAACTGTTACATGTGCCAGTTTTTTTTAAATCATCCATATATAGTTTATCTACAGAAATAAGACAGATCCTGCTTGTGTTGCCTGTTTGAGTGTTTGTTTAATAGCCTACTGATTCCGTGAGTACCAAGCGTCATGCAAGACAACATGTCGGATAAACAATTTTACAAATTCGGCTGTTTTTAATATTTGCTGTGCTATAATTTTTTTCATTAGAACAGACTCTCTGGTATTACTTGTTTATTTAGTTTTTATACTGTTGTCAGGAAAATAATATTTATAATAACAATAAGCCTCCTTTTCTTGATCTCCTTGTTATTGTTATTTTCATGATCAACGTTAAGTAATGTCATTATCATTAGCAGGGTTAGTAGTTTATAAGCTATATGGAATTGTTTTAAGAAAGTCATACCAAGGATAATTTTGCTATTAGATTTTTTGAATTTTAAGACGCATTGAAGTATCAAAAAAATATATTACAAAAATCATTTTTGGGCCTTACTGCTATTAGCCCATTCAAACGCATTTGAATAACAGATTCATTACACGGAACAGCAGATAGCCCCAAACAAAATCAAAAGGACGTTTGTTCTGAAGTGTCTGTCCTATATCTCAGAGATGTAAGAAAGATCAGGAAACATTTTGTTGTATTTTTTGTACATGTATTTAACCCCTTATTTTTGTCACTAAACAGTGTCCATATACTGTTTTGTTTCAACTAGTACAATGGGACCTTCAGACTAGTCTTTTGAGGCCTAGAGCAAAACAAGACTCTCAACTTTACACAGAGGGGTCATATTAGTGTGTAGCCCAAACCGTTTGGGCGCTACAGACAGATGTTGGCAAATCGGTTGTACCGACTGCAGATGAGTCCCAAGATGCTTGTGGGGGTGTCATAGAGCAAGATTCTCATCTTTCCATAGAGGGGTCATAATAGTTCCTAGGCCAAACCATTCGGACGCTACTATTTTGTGAGTATACCGATCTTCGGGTCATCGTGTTCAGACAAACACCGTTCTAGTTCTATCACCTTTCACTGCAGCTACGGAAGTGTTACTTAGGCGGATGCGGTTGACTGAAATGCGTCCAATGTCAAATTGATATCTCTAGCTTAAACTGACAGACTTTAATGGGGGTTTTTGTACCATGCGAGGTTGATTTCCACGAGGGCACGGACATCGACCTTAGGTTAATTATTTAATCAGACAGAGCGCTTAAAGCACCAGACAAGCTCAGTGCATATAGTTGATTTGATTAAAACTCATAGGATGTGTCTATATATGGACAAATACACGTTTAAAAAATGTTTGACCTATCACGATACATACACACTCCAGAATTCACTTAAACAACATTCAACTTAGACTACACCCACACAGACATTAACAACATTAATATTGTTTATTAACTGGATCGTTGCCTTCATTCCATCTCTTCCTTGTAGAGTTGTCGTTCACTGAAAACAATGAAACCCAATCAACGCAGCGTAGATAACCCTCTGAAAGAACATGAATCAAAGTGTTTGTTGTAAAAAAGCAGCATTAGTACAACTCCTTTTTGTGGTTATATACAGTATTGGTCAATTCTTTGTCCAAAACATGTTTTGCTTAGAAAATAACATTTAAGTCCATGTTTACAATATGGAGGGCAAACTCACTTCCTGACATGCACCCACCCCTACCTAGACCTTGCTACCCTATAAACAATAACAAGCACATATAGTTACTTAACTTTCTACCGAAATTTCCCCCAGATATCAACGAGTGTGAGGTACATGGGACTTGCCCGCAGGTCTGCAAGAACACCAATGGCGGGTACGACTGTGAGTGTGCCCCCGGGTACCGCAAAGTGGGCAATGGCAACCAGTGTGAAGCTGAGGGTGAGTTCACACCTCTACCATACTGTTGTTTAGACCTGAGAAAGATTTGCTTTAGAAATATGATAATTGCTAAGTATTTTGCTAATTATAGACCAGTTGTCTAATTTGCAAATTAACAGTTTGTTGTTTTTATCTCATTTTAGTACTGTTTAGGCCTATAAATTGACTGTTTGGGATTTCAAAATAATCTCCATAATTATACACTATTATGAACAAAGAGTAACAATATTGTTGTTATTACAGTTGCTATTCATTTATCGATGTTTCTGGAGAAATGTTTTATGGGGAAACTTTAAAAATGAACTCTTTCCTACTTCAACACAAACTTACCAGGTGCCGGGCCTCTCCTGTTGCTCCCAGAGAATATCCGCATCCGGAAGTTCAACTTGCAGATGGAGGCCTACCATGACTTCCTCGAGGAGCAGGAGCACATCATGGCTCTGGACTATGACTGGGACCACAACAACACTGGACTCAGTATGTCACACCAACAAAATTAGCTGCCTCCTATGACCCAGACAAAATAGCTACGATAATACTAAAAAATACAATTTTATTTCTATTTTTTTATTTTTTTATTTTTTTTATTTACAAAGAAACATTATGTTTCTAAAGAAACCTTACATATTCAAATACATGTTTAACATGTTAGTTAAACTTACATGGAAAACCTTAATTATCATCAATATCATAAAAAAGTTACTAATTATATTCAAACGTGACTAAGTAATGCAAAATAATAATCCTGACAAAAATAAGGTATCCACGTTAAACGAGAGCTGAGTAAGCTCTCCATGTCTTTCTCAGGTATGGTGTATTTCACTGTGGAGGGGAAGGACAATGCGGCAGGCGCCATCAAGAGGGCATATATACCCACAGTGGATGACAATAGCAACAATATTGCCGCCGCTGTCGACCTGGGCATCAAATACATTACCACACCAGATGGCATCGCTGTTGACTGGGTCGGAAGGTAGGATGGCATGGCTGCGCCTCTTTTATTTATTTATTTGTTTGTTTGTTGTTCAGCTTCCCTTGTAATGAAGAACTGGGCATACTCCCCTACTGTGTGGTTTTGTGTTTCATTCATATTCTGAAATGTTCACATTATGGAAATGTAATGTAATCTGTTAGCTAATATATATCGATCACTGAAATTGTCATGGCAGTGGTATCTACACATTACTTGTTATATTTATGTTAATGTCTGTGAATGACTTTGATATGCAGTGCTATAACATGTTTGGGACATAACATAACACGTTCTTTATTTTCCTGTGAATAGGAACCTGTACTGGGCGGACTCGAGAGTCAAGAGGGTAGAGGTGGCCATGCTGGACGGGCGCTACAGGAAGCACCTGGTCAAGACGGACATTGACCATCCCTCTGCTGTGGCTGTCAATCCTCGACTGGGGTGAGAATCATTGTAGGCTGCAATGAGTCTGGGGCTTGTATTGGGTGCTGGGGATGATGCTTCGAGAAGCTCACAATTGTTTTGTCCCAAAAAATTCATACACATAGAAACTGTGAACTGGTTTCAACTGCAAAATTGATGGATCATCGCAGTACGACAGTTTTCACAATTGACGTGCAAGCAGTCATGGATGAGACATGGTCATATTTGTCGTTGACCTCGGAATTCTTTGGACAAAAAAATCTGACGTCTGAAAAGCCCCTTGCAAAATAAATCTACTGAAGGTGAAACACTTATCCCTCATTTTCCTTTTCCACTTTACCATCTTCATCCAGGATGCTGTACTGGGCGGACCGCGGAACCGCGGCCAGGATCGAGTACTCATGGTTGGACGGGCAGCACCGGAATGTCCTGGTGCCAGACGGCCTGGGTTTTCCCACAGGCTTGTCAATCGACTACGCCAACGGTGACCGGGTCTACTGGTCCGATGCCAAGGAGAGTCGCATTGAGTCGGTGCTACCTTCCGGAGAAGACCGCCGCACTGCACTGTATATTGGTGAGGCTGGAGGGCGGAGTAATACACAATGGGGTGGAGGGAAACACGAGGCCTGAAAATAGTATATTTTTTATCGTTTGCTTTACTTGTACAAAACTCTATCATACGATTGCCATGCCTCTCTGTGACAGTCGGCAGACTTACTATTCAAACTTTATGCTTTTTTAATTCTTTAAAGGGGCATTACACTCAATCTAAGTTTGTGGAGAAATGGTTCGTTTTGACATTGGACTACTTATAGGTCTGAAAATGAATAGAAATTTAAGGTGGTACATTACATGGTTTCTAACCCTATTTTCTTTCATCGGTAACCTGTCATTTCTAACCCCTGTAATTTGTCTCTGTGGGCCCAGATGTGCGGTACCCTTTCAGTGTGAGTGTGTTTGAGGACCACATTTACTGGAGCACGCAGGAGAAAGGGGAAGTGTTCCGACAGGACAAGTTTGGCCGTGGCACCAAGACCAAGCTGCTCACCGCTGGGCCCTGGCTCACCCAGATCAGTGTGTACCAGCAGCAGAGATACAACTCAATAGGCAGTGAGTGACACTTCAAACATCTCTTGAGTTTCCTGTTTGAGAATAAATTAAAATGCCATCTAGGTTTAAATGACATTGTTTACTTGTGTCTGTCAGTGAAAACCCCTTGTAAAGGGACCTGTAGTCACTTGTGTCTGCTCAGACCTGGAGGCTACACCTGCGCCTGCCCTGAGGGATCCAGCTTTGTCTCTGGCAGCAACACAGACTGTGATGCAGGTACCATAGCCTCCGACATCTTGGACTGATGACTGTCTTGTATTGTAAATGTCAATTATCTGTATCTTGTTCCTCTTGGTTTGACTGTTGTGGTTAGCTGCATTAGGTTTTTAATCTATTTTGTGTGCCACAACAAAATTGGAATAGCTGTAGGTGGGTCAATAATACATGTTTTTGAGACACTGTTCCAAACTTTAGTATTGGGCAGAGACAGGATATGAAGTAATACCTTAAACAGAAAGTAACACTATGAAGGAAACTGTGCTGAAATTGTGCTAACTATTGTTGACCATGTATTAACCTTTGAACTCTGACCTCTGTCAGGATTTGACCCCCCACCCACCATGCCCCCTCCATGCCAGTGTATAAATGGCGGAACATGCTACTTTGATGACAACAAGGCCATGTGCATGTAAGTTGGCTGTTACATTAACTTGTCCTATTAGTGCCATTTTTAAGTGTCCAAGGGTCCTTAAAAAGTATTAGTCTTAAATACATTTATCTGATTTAAAAGCCTTATTAAATCCTAAAATGTCTTAAATTCAGTATTCAAACGTCTTAACAAATGTGACGGAGAGGACTAGAGTGTTTCCTTTATATTGTGCCGCTAAGGATCCGCCACTTTTTTTCAATTTTTGCCTAAAATTACATATCCAAATCTAACTAGCTGTAGCTCAGGAGCTGAAGCAAGGATATGCATATTCTTGATACCATTTCAAAGGAAACACTTTGAAATTTGTGGAAATGTGAAATTACTGTATGAAAATATAACACATTCGATTTGGTAAAAGATAATACAAAGAAAAAAACATGTGGTTTTTTGTATTGGTTTTGTACCATCATCTTTGAAATGCAAGGGAAAGGCCATAATGTATTATTCCAGCCCAGGCAGAATTTAGATTTTGGCCACTAGATGGTAGCAGTGTATGTGCAAAGTTTTAGACTGATACAATAAACCATTGCATTTCTGTTCAAAATGTTGTATCAAGACTGCCCAAATGTGCCTAATTGGTTTATTAATAACTTTTCAAGTTCATAACTGTGCACTGTCCTCAAACAATAGCATGATATTATATCACTGTAATAGCTACTGTAAATTGGACAGTGCAGTTAGATTAACAAGAATTTAAGCTTTCTGCCAATATCAATATGTCCTGGGAAATGTTCTTGTTACTTACAACCTTATGCTAATCGCATTAGCCTATGTTAGCTCAACTGTCCGATCCTGTAGGGGTTTTAATTGTTGCCACCACTGCAAAAAAATAATTGAACATCAAATAATACCTGAGGCACACTTTCGAAGATGTTGAAGAGCTATCCAACCACATGTCTGTGTGCGCACATCAGGTGCGTGTGCCAGTGCGAGTCGGTCCGTTGCCAGAGAAGAGAGATGAGAGCAATAATAAGTAGCCGAATAAGTAGCAATAGTAGCCAATAGGCAATAGTAGCCTAGCAATAGTAGCCTAATAAGCCTATACAATTTGATAGACAACACGAACATTGCCCTCTTATCGAAGCAAATGTGCGTACAGGGTAGCCTAGTGGTTAGAGCGTTGGACTAGTAACCAAAAGGTTGCAAGTTCTAATCCCCAAGCTGACAAGGTACAAATCTGTCGTTCTGCCCCTGAACAGGCAGTTAACCCACTGTTCCTAGGCCGTCATTGAAAATAAGAATTTGTTCTTAACTGACTTGCCTAGTTAAATAAAGGTAAAATTAAATTAAATTTCGGTGATTAGGCTACACAAGTTCCTGCAGATGTTTTGGCTCTAAAAGCCATTATTTGGTCAACAATAATGTGCTTTAATTAATCTGCTTCCTGCAATGAAAGTATGTATCTGCCCTGTCCCTGTTTTGTCCTGGCTCTCACTTCCGCTCACCTATTTAAACATGGAATGAAGGGAGAGATGTATTCTGATACGTGCAAGCATACTGACAGTTGAGCAACATTTCAAAATGTAATTGTGTGAAAGACAGTTTTTTTTAAATAACTACTGATACTGTTGTTAAAAAAAGAGGAGAGTCTCAGCTTTATGGGAGTGTAACAATTTTTTCTCTACTGTCAATACAGAGGAAATAACACCACTTTACAAACAGAGTATGTCATTGAGAGCACGTAGCTGGCTAGTGGTGGCTATTCTGGGGGTAGAACCTATTGGTCAGTCTGTTATTTTTAGCCATGATGCTCCTGTAAATCCCGCATCTGAGTGATGGAAGCGGGGAGAACAGGCCGTGGCTCGGGTGGCTGAGGTCCCTGATAAACTTCTTGGCCTTCCTGCGACACCTGGTCTGGTAGGTGTCTAGAAGAGCAGGCAGTGTGCAACCCATGGTGCGTTCAGCTGAGCGTACCACCCTCTGTAGAGCCTTGCGGTCAGCGAGGGTGGAGTCGTCGTACCAGACTGTGATGTAGTCCGACTGTATGTTTTTGATGTGAGGGCCTGATGGGACAGGCCGAATTTCTTCAGCCTCCTGAGGTTAGCTGTCGTTCCTTCTTCACCACAGTGTTAGTGTGGTTTGACCATTTCAGCTATTTGGAGATGTGTACACTGAGGAACTTGAAGTTTTTGACAGTCTTTACAGCGGCCCCACTGATGAGGTTGGGGGGCGTGCCCAGCCGGGTTCCTCCGGAAGTCCACAATCGTCTCCTTTGTTTTGCTGACGTTAAGAGGTTTTTTACCTGGCACCACACCGTCAGTGCCTACCTCATCCCTGTAGACCATCTCATCGTTGTTGGTAATCAGGCCTACTACTGTCGTGTTGTCAGCACTCTTGATGAGGGAGTTGGAACTGTGTGAGGCCATGCAGTCGTGGGTATACAGGGAGTACTGGAGGGGACTGAGGACATACCCTTGTGGGGCCCCCATGTGGAGGAGGTAATGTTGCCTACCTTCATCATCTGGGGGCGGCCCGTCAGGTAGTCCAGGACCCGGTTGCATAGGGAAGAGTTCAGTCCCAGGGCTGTGCACTTTGTGGTGAGCTTAGTGGGCACAATGGTTTTGAAGGCCGAGCTTTAGTCGATAAAAAGTATTCTCACATACAGTACCAGTCAAAGGTTTGGACACATCTACTATTTCAAGGGTTTTTCTTTATTTTTACTATTTTCTACATTGCAGTGAAGACATCAAAACTATTAAATAACACATATGGAATCATGTAGCAACCAAAAAAGTGTTAATCATATTTTTGATTTTTCAAAGTAGCCACTCTTCGCCTTGATGACAGCTTTGCTGGATCTATTGGGGCGGTAAGCAAATTGAAGTGGGTCTAGGGTGTCAGGTAACTAGCCTCTCAAAGCACTTCATGATGACAGAAGTGATTGCTACTAGTGATTGATAGTCATTTAGATCAGTTACCTTTGCTTTCTTGGGTGCAGGAACAATGCTGGACATCTTGAAGCAAGTGGGGACAGCAGACGGGGATAGATTGAGTACGTTTGTAAACACTACAGCCAGCTGGTCTGCGCCTGCTCGTGAGGAAGCGGCTAGGGATGTCGTCTGGGCCTGCATCCTTGCAAGGGGTAACACGCTTAATTGTCGTACTCACGTCGGCCATGGAGAACGAGAGCCCACAGTCATTGGGAGCGGGCAGCGTCGATGGCTCTGTGTTATCCTCAAAACGGGCGAAGAAGGTGTTTAGCTCGTCTGGGAGCAAGACATCGGTGTCCGTGACGTGGCTGGTTTTTCCTTTGTAATCCGTGATTGTCTGTAAACCCTACCGCATATGTCTCGTGTCTGAGCCGTTGAATTGCAACTCCACTTTGTCTCTGTACTGACGTTTTGCTTTGTTTGATTGCCTAACGGAGGGAATAACTACACTGTTTGTATCCAATCATATTCCCAGTCACCTTGCCATGGGTAAATGCGGTGGTTCGCGCTTTCAGTTTTGCGCGGTTTTTGTTTTGGGTAGATTTTAAGTGTATAGGGGAACAACATCCCCTATACACTTCCTGATGAACTCAGTCACCGTGTTCGGGTAAACGTCAATGTTATTCTCGGAGGCTACCCCATATCCCAGTCCGCGTGATCAAAACAACATTGAAGCATGGATTCTGATTGGTCAGACCAATGTTGAATAGACCTTAGCACGGGTACTTCCTGTTTGAGTTTCTGCCTATAGGAAGGGAGTAGCAAAATGGAGTTGTGATCTGATTTGCAGAAGGGAGGGTGGGTGAGGGCCTTGTAGAAATATTGAAAAGGTGAGAAGCTGTGATCTAATGTTTTTCCTAAGCGAGTACTACAGTCAATATGTTGACAGAACTTCGGTAGTGTTTTCCTCAAATTTGCTTAGTTAAAATCCCCAGCTACAATAAATCAGGATATGTGGTTTCCAGTTTGCATAAAGTCCAGTGTAGTTCCTTGAGGGCCGACGTGGTTTCGGCTTGAGGGGGAGTATACACAGCTGGGACTGTAACTGAAGGGAATTCTCTTGGGAGGTAATACAGTCAACATTTGATTGTGAGATATTCTAAGAAGGGTGAACAAAAGGACTTGAGTTTCTCTATGTTATCACAATCACACCATGAGTAGTTCATCATGAAACATTCACCCCCACCTTTCTTCTTCCCGGAGAGTTCTTTATTCCTGTCTGCATGATGAACTGAGAACCGAGCTGGCTGTATGGACGGGGACAGTATATCCAGAGAGAGCCATGATTCCATGAAACTGACTGTTACAGTCCCTGATGCCTCTCTGGAAGGAGATCCTTGCCCTGAGCTTGTCTATTTTGTTGTCCAAGACTGAACATTAGCGAGTAAAATACTCGGAAGCAGTGGATGGTGTGCACGCCTCCTGAGTTGGACTAGAAGTCTACTCCGAATACCTCTTCTCCGCTGGCGGCATCTTGAAGCAGCCTCTGGAATAAGTTCAATTGCCCTGGGGGGGTACAAACGAAGGATCCAATTCGGGAAAGTTGTAATTCCTGGTCGTAATACTGGTGAGTTACCGCCCTCTGATATCCAAAACCGCCCTCTGATTTCCGGCTGTATGTAATAACAGAAAAAATATTCTGGGCTATTAACGTAAGAAATAACACAGAAAAAAAGAAAAACACTGCAGAGTTGCTTAGGAGCTAGAAGCAGAGCTGTCGTGTCTGTCGGCTCCATCAACAGCTAACTGGTCTGCACATGTTCTGAGGGCACGGCTAGGGATGCCGTATGGGCCGGCAGCCTTGAGAGGGTTAACACGCTTGAATGACTTGTATACGTCCTCCGTGATGACCGTAACCACATAGCCCTTGTTGTCATCAAGGGCTCTACTCAGCAACTCAGAGTCGTTTTACTTAAAGCGTGAGAAAAAGTTGTATAGCTTGTACTGTAGGGCGGCGTTGGTTGTAAATCCGTGATCATTAGAAGCCCTTCACATGCACCTCGTATCCACCTCTTTTTCTCCACTCTGTCCCTATATTCATCATCTTGATCAATCTGCGTAGGTTGTATTTGTACTGTTTAATCATACAATCATACGGTCAATATGCACAAAAAACATTACAAATCAAAATACCCATCATGCATTCCATTAACATTTTAGATTAAACTTCTTTCATGTCTTACTTGGCACTGGAAAAACTCAGTCTAGAGCTACCTTGCTTCAAAGTATAGCCATTTGATACCTGATTCACTGAACAAGGGAATTATTTTATTAGGCTTTTTGGTTGTAGGCTAATGTTCTAACGGTATAGCATAATACCTCCAAGAGAGCTACTGGTTGTGTAGACTTTTGTTCCACCCTCAACTCTAACACACTAAGTGCTCAACAGGACCTTGTTAAGCTGACTCAGGTGTGTTTGAGCAGTGCAGGATCAAAAGCCTGCACACCCAGTGGCTTGGATTTCCAGATGGAGAGTTGACCACGTGTTTTATACAGTAACATAGCTGTATATTTGACTTTAAGGCATTTTCACAGTGGTTTCGTTATGATATTGAGCATCATTATACTAAACTTGATATTGGTATCGAAGCCATAATTCTGAACACTTAGGCCTAGAGTTTGTGATTTAGCTAATGATTTGCCCATTTGGGGTAGCCTAAACAAATGCAGATGGGCAACCCCATGCTTCAGCCATCTATATCCTAGCCACTATGCTACTACATCCGTTAGGCTACAGGAGAATGCGCATTACTAAAATAGCACACCTGCCTGATAATATTATGAGCCATGTCCTGTAGGTTATAGCCTTTGAAATTCAAACATAAAAATACTACTTTTTGCCAACATGGAGTGGAATATTAGCAGGTGTGTGGTGCTTGCAAACCTCAAAATTGGTATTGATTTGCATTCCAAGTGGCATTAAAAAGTCTTCAATTCAACAAATAACCTGAACATAACGTGTGACTCTGTCCTTATTATGGATAGCGTATGAGCCCTGCCGGTGTTACCTCTCTCTGTATAACATTGGTTAAATTTTTTTCCTCAGATGTCCTCCAGAATGGCAGGGAGACTTTTGCGAGAAAAACATATTTGGGGTGGTCGCATCTTCAGGTACATGCTACAGTTCATTCATGATCCATCGTTATTTTGTTCATACATATTTTTTTTCCATACCACAAGATGCCAATGTCTTTTCGTCTCCCCTTTGTCTCTGTCTTTCTCGCTTTCACCTCATATCCTTCTCTCCCTTCTCTTTCACCCTATCTCTCTCATTCTCTCCCTCCCAGTGGGTATAGCCATCGGGGTGACTGTACTGATAGTACTTCTCCTTGGGGGTCTGGTCTATGCTGCCCAGAGGAAGGCCAGTGTCACGGAGACAATAAGCCGCATCATACCAAGTATGCCTAGCTTCAGGTGAGCCACAGTTCCACAGGTACTGCCACACTATATCTTGTCCACTAGCCCACTAGAATCTCAATGGATGCTAATGCTAAAGCTAGCCTCCCCCATCTCATTAGATTCTAAATCTAAAGGGATGCTAATGCTAAAGCTAGCCCCCACCATCTCATTAGATTCTAAATCTAAAGGGATGCTAATGCTAAAGCTAGCCCCCCCCCCATCTCATTAGATTCTAAATCTAAAGGGATGCTAATGCTAAAGCTAAGTTTCCTCATAATACAGAGCTAATATCTGTGTCCTAATCCTTTCATTCATACCAAGTGTACTTTTATTGGATATTTTCAGGGGTTCCCCATATCAAAGCTCTGACCCATCAAAGGAGGAGGGGAGTGACCCGGGCCCAAGCATTAAAGCGGTTTGTCTGATCATGATTTCTTAATAACCCATAAAACAAAAACATTAAAGTATTTCAATCAGTATTTTCCAGCACACAGACGCCTATGATACTGTGGTTAGCTTATGTTCATGCAAGGGGTCTCTTTACATAGTCTATGTCTCATCTTTGTCTCATCAATGTCTCATCAGGAGCCCTGTACAGCTGTTCCTATGGAGGAGGCAGGGGGGAAGAGTTTTGAGAACCCCGCCTATGCAGCTGAGGGGGATGAGAGACCTGTCCCTAACGGCATCACTACTGCCATCCTTGTGCCCAATGGGACAGCAATGGTCAATACACCAACTATACTTTATTAGCTAATATATGTACTATGTAACCTTTTATTTAACTAGGCATGTCAGTTAAGAGCAAATTCCTATTTACAATGACGGCCTACACCGGCCAAACCTGGACGATGCTGGGCCGCCCTATGGGACTCCCAATCAGGGGCGGATGTGATACAGCCTGGAATCGAACTAGGGATGCAGTGCCTTAAACCGCTGCGCCACTTGGGAGCCCTATAATGTACTGTATTCTGTTAAATCATCCCAATGTTGATTTCAGCAGTTCTATGATTTTATTTTTACTAAGACAACACTTGCGGGTCACATCCAATCAGCTTGTGGGCCATATTGAAGACCCTTGATTTGGAGTTTCAATTTGAGAGCTAGTTAAAACGTGTATTATTATTGTTTTTAGGGACATGCACTGGGCAGTATGCCAATCTCATTCAGAACATAGAACATGAGGAAGACCACCCTGTCGACTGTATCTTGCGTGTAGTTCTGAACTGTTCTTTATGATGTCCTTGGTTCTATAGGAGAACATTGAGAACCCGTTGTATGCTGAGGTTCGTGTGATAGCTGAGCCTGACCCTGAGCCCGACGCTAGCGCCACACCTGCTAATACTTTATCAGTCGAGGTAGGCACCATTTGAAAAAACAAACATTTAGGGGCTAGTTATAGTTCACATCTAAAATAACAGCTGGTCAGCTTGTTTTCATTTTCATGGGATAGTTAACTTTTTAAAGTTTTAGCTGACTTTTGACATAGGGCGAATTATCCCTTTAAATGTAACTCAAACAGACTGACGAGTTTTGATTTTGGGGTGAACTATCCCTTTAAGATATCAGACAATAGAGTAAAATCTTTACAGTTCAGGCTTTTATACCATTTTTCTTCTGGCTGACATTTTAGGGGGCCTTTGAGAATCCAGGTGAGGAACTGACTCCCGAGGAACCAGTCGCCGACGAGTCACTAAAGGTATCCATGGAGATGATAAAGGACAATTAGACGTGGATACACTCTGCACTTTGTGAAAATTATATATGATGATGAGTACAATTATGTTATAATTGTAGTGTACAGCTCTCTCTGTGTATACCATTACTATGAAAATACTATAAATATCATGCGTACTTGAATATGGTCATATGATGTCTATGTTTGAGATATAAGTTCATGTTAATTTACCTGAATGCCAATAATTGTTTCTTTTACACCACACTCTTCAGTTCGAACCCATTCCTGATGACAATGCCGACGACAGTTTCATAAACCCAATGTTCTCGGTGAGTGTTCAAGAAATACGAGTGCATTCCATCTCTGCATTCTACAGTAGAATATGTGTTTTATTGTTTTCGTATGCGCTTTGGTGTATTGATGTCATCTTTATGCATAATGGCAGTGTAATATAATAAGTTGTAGACCTAGGTAGAATACTTACTAATACTTTCTAGTTTCAAATAAACTCCAAGCTACATCAAGCACACGTCAAACACTTTCAAAACGCACAAGATCAAATACTGTCTGTCTTCATTCTACTGCTCTTTCGACAGGATCCCACTTACCCATCCACCCCAGCAGACTCCTTCATTTGACCTCCACACCAGGCAAATCAGTGGACAAAACAACAGGACTAAACTGAACACTAGGACTAACACTGGACTAATCATACCTCCCCCACCTTTCCCTGGTTGTAAAATGGGTTATTAAAGCTAACCTACTGTCATGTTTTCCTCAATATATTTAATGATGCAATGATGTGCCAAATATGTGATTTAGTGGATTATTATCGGGTAAGCATTAGAATAATGTCTCTGTAGGAGCTGATCCATCGTCAGTATTGTGGAATACTTTGAATTTAAAGGTAAGATTTGAATGGAGAAAGCTGAGCAGTGCTGCCTTTCTTTTGATCAAATCAGTATGGACACATTCTCCAACTTAACACTGAGTGAACATTAACTCTACGTGGTGTTCTGGAAACGCATGTTACATCTTCAGCCATTGTGAGAACAATGCATCGTTAAAACACTCATAAGTTCCATTGCTATCGGGAAACTGGGGCCCAGAGCACTTAAAGGAAGTGATGCGATAGTGGGTGAACGGTAGAACGGATGTTTCTAGAATGATGTGCCTTAGTTATAAGTCTTTATAACTAAGGCTATATTTTTATGATTACAATCTGTGATTAATGATATTTGATTGACTCTCGTCATAAAGCGAAACAAACTGTTGATGTATATGATGTTGTAAATTATCTTGTTTGATACTATATGATTAAACCGTTTGTTGTTGAGTTTCATAAGTGTTCTTGGAGATGAACCTTGGCAACCAGGCCTTCGATTTCTTCATCCCATCAATTATGAGAAGGGCCCTGTGTATTGCTTAATAATGTCACATGACCTGAATTTTTTGCATTATTTAAAGCTTTTTCATCAATCTGTCCCCTTTTTTTTATGTCAGATGGTCCAGCACCATCCTCAGACAGTTTCTTTCATTTTTTGTATAAATCTTATTTCTATAAAAGGCTTTAAAAATCCAGGTCATGTGACATGATTAACCAAAACACAGGGCCATAATTATGAATTATGAATTGTTTGGATGAAGGACAATATGGATGGTAATTATGTTAGTATTAGCAACAAGACATTGGCCACCACACCACAATACAGTAGACTACATATACACATATACTCTCTCCCTCTCTCTCCTTCCCCTCTCTCATTCTCTGCATCCCTTTTTGTGTTTGTGTCTGTCCACTCCACACATTTGCCAAGCAATCAGCGAGACTCAGAGACTCACACTGGTGTCATCTGAGTAGGATGACCCTGATACCCATGTAGTGTTTGCTGTGACCCACTGAACTTGGCTGCTGTGCTCCCTGCTCAGCCATAAAAGCCTACAGCCCTACACTAACCACATAGCCACGCCTTAATGATTACTGATGGGGCAACAAAAGCAATGACTACAGCACTTTGCAACTCCCTTCCCTTCCTCTTCTCACCTCTCCTCCCCTGTCCTCCTCTGCCTTTCCCTCCTCTCATCCTGCCATCATAAATGTCTTATCACATCAAGGCTTCCCCTTTGACTGAGTGGACTGTACTACACTCCAAACGGGTTCTTCGACTGTCCCCATAAGAGAACCCTTTTTGGTTCCAGGTAGAACCCTTTTTGGTTCCAAGTAGAACCCTTTTTGGTTCCATGTAGAACCCTCTGTGGAAAGGGTTCTACCTGGAATCCCCAAAAATTATACCTGGAACCAAAAGGGTTCTACCTGGAACCACAAAGGGTTCTTCAAAGGGTTATCCTATGAGTGTAGGGCACTAAAATAGAGAGAGGGAGTAGATGGAGGACAGAGTGGTTGGTTAAGGGATAAGTGGAGTGATGGTGTGGTGATGGAAGAGTGGATGGATGGGGGGCAGAAAATGAGTGAAGTAGGGGGACTGGTAAATTTAGAACCGTAAAGGTGCTATCTAGAACCTAAAAGGGTTTTTAGGCTGTCCCCTTTGAAGAACCCTTTTTATTTCGGGGTTCCATGTAGAACCCTTTCCAGTGGGTTCTACCTAGAACCAAAAAGGTTCTCCCTATAGGGACAGCCGAAGAACCCTTTTGGAACCCATTTTTCTAAGTGTGTCATTTAGCAGACACTCTTATCCAGATCGATTTACAGGAGAAATTAGGATTAAGTGCCTTGCTCAAGGGCACATCGACAGATTTTTCACCTAGTCTGCTTGGGTTTCGAACCAGCGGCGTTTCAGCTACTGGCCCAACGCTCTTAACCGCTAGGCAACCTGCCACCCCATAATGACTCATAGGCATGTTTTAGTTCTACTACCCCTATATGTCAAATCTGCTTATCAGCTCAAGCATGTCACAATCAGCAGCATTGGTGAAGCAGCTAGAGAAAGAGAGGGAGGAAAGGGGTGGACCACAGATCCTGCATCCATGCGTCTGTATGTGGGAAAGAGGGAGAGGGAGAGCGAGAGGAACGGCCTGAGTGATATAATGAAGATAGACAGAGAGGGGGAGGGAGGAGCCTGAGCGAGAGATAGAAAGGGAGGACCAGCGAAGTGCAGTGCTGCACGCGTGTCTGTGTGAGGAGGAGGAGAGAGTGATACAGATAGCAAGGAAGCTAATGGCAGGTTTACACAGGAATCAAGACACAGCGCTAGGCACCAACCCAAAGAAGAAAAAGGAGGGATTGCCAATGCACACACGCCCACACAGATACACACCACAGACAGAGCAGAGCATGAATAAGGTAAGGATCTTATTCTGTTTCATTTATAATTATTCTGGCAGACGTCTCAGCAGGAGGGAAGGATTCAGCAATTAAAGAGATTGAGTGATACAACGTGTGTCCACCTTTATGTGAAAGCTGCAGGGATGCTCAGCCTTGTGTGTGTTCTTGTGAAACCTGCTAGGATTCTCCAAATGCTAGATTGTACAAAAACAAGTGTAGTGGGTTTATAGAATGCCATATGTAATCTTTAAATCAAATCTATTTAGTTTGCTATAGCTGCTTTATGTTAGATTTGATATTAGAGGTAGCATTGAATGCCATGGAACTGTAGGTTGAATGATACATTTAGTATGTCTTTGTGTTCTGTGCATTTGAATTGCAAAGATGTATTATGAAACATCAGTAATGGAATGGCAAGGACACACATTGCATTCTTACCTTGCATGACCGCCCATGCTCTCTTTGGCCTGGAATGATTCAATACATGACCTTAGAGTGATCTGGTCATCTCACGATATTTCTTTTTTAAATACTACAGCATATTTTGAAACCACTTGCCATAAGCCATCACATTGCTTACACCAACTCGTTGCTTTTCAGACACATTAAGGGACAGAGGAAAGAGGTTTGTTTGCAGACCGAGCAGTCAACCATTACTTAAGGATAACAGGTGAGGCCGGGGGCTTTGTCACGCACCAACACACACACACACACACACACACACACACACACACACACACACACACACACACACACACACACACACACACACACACACACACACACACACACACACACACACACACACACACACACACACACACACACACACACACACACACACACACTGGGTAGAAGGGCAGATGGTGCCAGGTCTGTGTTTTGAGTGACCTTGCCTTCCCCCTCTCTGGCATCACCCAAAACAACAGATAAATCATCCACTCTTCATCTGACTCTACAGGCAGTCAAACAGGTGGTGAGGGAGAGAGAAAGGGATGGCGAGAGAGAGGAAAGAGAGGAGAGTGCATGTGTGTTTGTGCGTGACACCACCCTTGGCATTGACAGAGAGATGGGGAATGGAGAGAGATGGAGGAGAGAGAGAGTGAGGGAGGGAGGGAGGGAGAGGGAGGAAGAGAAAGGGAGAGGTCAACAACAAGGGGTCAAAATCTGCTGAATGAAGACCGTGCTATCATATAATACTGTGACCTTAGCTGAGGGGGTTCACCATCTGTCATAGAGACAGGCACTATGAAAGGCTATTGTATGCCTACGCAACGTAATGATGAGTAACCTTGCCTGAGACCTGAAGACTTGTGTCAGAGCTAATGCTTATAGGCTTTGTCTCAATAGGCTGATGTGGTCCTGAGACACAAGACTGTAACTACAGGAGTGAGCTATAACAGATTTGAAGAAAATATCTTAACGATCTCTTTAAAAATCTGTTCACACTGCTTATCATTTAGGCCTCTGAAGTTTAAACAGACAACGATTTTGGCTTTTAACACTGTCGCAACCATGTCCATTAGCCCGATGCTTAGGGACTTGGCTAAGAGTACAGACCTCTTTGTCTAATGCTTAGTCTTCTGGACCAGATGATAATCCTCTCACCACTCTCACTACAAAACTACTCCATGCAGCAATATAGTATAGTGTGCATGTAACAGAGTGCCATGCCACAGATGGTACTAACAGATTGTAGTCCCACTACTATTCAATAGACCACTCTGTATTAGAAAGTACTACCAAAGGCATTCCTCTTGTCCCGGACCATATAGCCAGTAAGAAATGTCATGTTGTTCAGTGGCAGGCAGACAAATGTCAGTGGGAGGAGGCTGTCCTCTACTGCTAAGCTCTCCTCTACTGCTTGTTATCAGAGTCCTGGAGAGGGCAGGGATGGAGGAATATAGGGGATGGACAGAGAAGATGGCGAGGGAGAGAAGGAAGGTAGGGGGGAAGGGCAGAGAGGATGGTAGGGAGTAAGACAGAGGGAAAGATGTGGGCATGAAAGAAGAGTAAGAGGGATAGGGGTAGAGAGGACATGTAGGGAGAAAGAGAAAAGAGGGATGGGGAGGATGAAGGAGGGAGAGAGGGATAGAAAGATGGGTTGGGAGGTAATGAAGAGGAATTGAGAGGGTGAATTGAGGAGAGAGAAGGGATACAGCTTTTGTCAAATTAATATCAAAAGTATAATTTTTAGCATTTTAGCTAACCCTACCACTTTCCTAACCTTAACCTAATTCTCATAACATGCTACATTAATTTTCCTAACCTGCTACGAAAAGTCAAATCTGATGTTATTTTAACAAAAGCTGGATCCCTTCTAGCCATGACCGAGCAAGAGAGGGCCTGAGAGGGAGGCAATCTGTAGAAATTACTGATTTTCTGAGCAGAGAGGTCAGGGCGTCATGGCCTGGTTTATTCAGATAGAAATGGACGGTCTAGATTGGAACAGACATGGCTTTTTGTTGAAGTGTATATAACCATATTAATGAACTGCAAAAATCTCTGAAGCTGGAGACTCTTACTACCTCCCTCACTAGCTTTAGCACCAGCTGTCAGAGCAGCTCACAGATCACTGCACCTGTACATAGCTCATCTATAAATAGCCCATCCAATCTACCTCATCCCATACTGTATTTATTTATTTATTTATATTGCTCCTTTTCACCCCAGTATCTCTACTTGCACATTTATCTGCTGCACATCCTACCATTCCAGTGTTTTATTCCTATATTGTAATTACTTCATCACCATGACCTATTTATTGCCTTACCTCTCTTATCCTACCTCATTTGCACATGCAGTATATCAATTTTTCTACTGTATTATTGATTGTTTGTTTGTTTATTCCATGTGTAACTCTGTTGTTGTTGTATGTGTCAAACTGCTTTGCTTTATCTTGGCCAGTTGCAAATGAGAACTTGTTCTCAACTTGCCTACCTGGTTAAATAAAGGTGAAATCAATTTTTAAAAGTCCCTGAAGACCTCTTCCTAAGGCAACCGTGACCGTTTTTACTATACTCTCTAGCTTGTCATTCGTAGGCGCAGAGTGATTTGTTACCTCTTCTAGGAATAGAAGTATCAAATCAAAGTTTATTGGTCGTGTACACCAGTGGCGGTATGTTCCGTTTATGATATTTTCTTTCATGAGCATGACCTTATTTCTACTACAGCATGTTGGATGACTGTCATTCATATTCCATTCACCCAATTCAAAGCAACATCGCTAGGTTTAGGCTACTACATGATACTCTAATTTTCCCTATACCCATCATGAGGATGGTACAACCTAGCCTATGAATGAAGGTTTACAATGTAGGTGCACACAAGTCGAGAGAAACATTTGAGATGACCGTGACACATAGACAGACAGTGACACATTCAATACCACCTTGCACACTCTTGCCAGCATCTAGCTTAGCTAGGGTGTAAGGATTAGTCCATCAGTTGCAAACAAGTGTTTCTATTGGACAAATTCTGGTATTTTTGTCTCCGTTTAGTTTTCTTCCGTTTAAGAAACGTTTTTCAACAGAATCGGTGGAATGTATACACCCTTGATCACGCATAAACACAGTTCACTTTCATAGCAGCCACGTTGTAATCAATCTAGTCTCTATGCACTCTCCACCTCTCACCTTTTTCCTTCAATTTTGGACTTTAATGAACAACACATCAGCTATATGTGACCAGGCGAAAAAACCTTTCCAAGCCAAACCATGTCATAACCGCTACACACAGCCTACATCGGTGTCCCCGTATTAGCTAAAGTAACGTCCTAGTCAACATAGCTAATAGAACTAATGCGTTAGTAACCCACTACAATCATGCAGTAACGTTAGTTAGTCAGTAAGCAGTTACACTGGCGTGCCCCAGTGGCAATAAATTAATAAAACCTAAATTAACTTAACTTGACTTGGAATGAGTGTATTAATGCCTTCACACATGTATCAGGTTTATCTCTAAATATGAGGAAATGTGAATTATTTGCGTTGAAAAGATTTAAGTTAAAGTTAAACTCAGTTTAAACTCAGTTTGTAATATCCGTGTAAAAGATGTGATTACATATCTTGGTTTTAAAGTTATCAAAGATCAGAAAGAAAGGGCCAACTTAAATTTCTCTCCTATTGTAGAGAAAATTGGAAAGAGATTTAACTCCTGGTTATTAAGAGATATTTCTTTATCTGTACTTTTATCAAAATCTGAAGGTCTGTCCAGATTAGTTTATACCTCCCTTGCCTTGGATGAACCTCTATCAGCAACTAAAATGGTTGATACTAAATTATTTAACTTCATATGGAGGAATTAACCTCATTATTTAAGAAAAGTGGTAATATGTAGCACCCAAAGTGAGGGAGGGTTGAATGCTCTGGATTTTAGAACCACTACTATAATATTTAAGATTAAATGGATGCAAAACCATTTAAGGAAAAGGGATTGTATTTGGAATATCATCCCTAATTTAATATTCCAACAGATTGGTGGTCTAGAGTTCTTACTAAAATGCAACTTTGGTATGGGTAAAATCCCTATTAAGCTTGCAAACTTACATAAACATTTTTTTTCTAACTCATGTACAAACACAATTTTTCCCCACATAGGTATACAATCTGGAATAATAAAGACATAAAATACAAAAACAAGTCTTTTTTTCCAGAACTGGTTTGACAACAACATTATTTGGGTTCAACAATTATTGAATAATGATGGACAACTATATGATTATCCAGCATTTATGAGAACACACAATGTTACATTCACTCCTGAGGAGTATCAAACTGTTGTTAGAGCTGTCCCTAAAGGTGCTATTCTTTTAGGAGAATATAACACTACTCCAAGTGCAACTATTGAGGAATTTGTAGCCTCAATACAATTAGAAGGAAATGACATTTTAAACTATAAATGTAATAACATGTATATAAGGAAACTATGTCAATAAACTATGTCAATATTCCCTCTGCTAATAATGTACTGGAATGCAGCCCCAGGACAAGTGAACTGGAACAAAGTTTTGTTGTCTGGTAAATATTGTATATCTAATAAGGTGAAAGAAGTATCATACAAACTCATTAATAGAATCGACCCTGTAAAGAGCTTTAATATACACAGACTTAAAATAGTTATTGATAACAAATGTGTATTTTGTGGTTGTGACCCAGAAACTCTTGACCATTTATTTTGGGACTGCTCTTATGTCAGACGATTTTGGAGTGAGTTAGAAGATTTTATTTTAAAAGAAACGACTATTAATGTTAATTTGAGATACTCTGGTGTTATGTTTTATTTTGATCCAAATGATATGGACCCTGATTTAACTTTCATTGTTAATTTGTTTATCTTTCATGGAAGATTCTGTATCCATAAAATGAAGTGGGCAGAGAATTAAACCCCTCTTCACATTATTTAAGATATAATTTCAAAATAATATTTAAATTCTCAGTAAATGTAAAAACAAAAAAGCAATACATAAAAGTATTTAACAAATTGAAAATGATTCTTGATATGTAATAACCCTGTCTGTTAGGTTTATGTACTCTTGTTTGTATAAATCCGTTTTTTGTATTTGTTGTGTTCATAATAAAAATAAAAATAAATATTTTTTAAAAAGGTTTAAAAAAAAGAAGATAGTCATAGCCAGCTAACTAACATAAACACCCGGCAAAGACAAAGGGATGCTGAGTAACTAAACAAGACAGCTGCATTTACTAGCTAAGTGAGTGAAACTGAAAGTGGAAATAAATGATTCTCTCTCACTCTTGCTTCTCCTTCATTTTTGAAGAAATGAATTTGTTGAAAACTGTTCAACTGTCTCTCTTTCTTTGAGTCAACTACTCACCACAATTTATGCACTGCAGTGCTAGCTAGCTGTAGCTTATACATTCAGTACTAGATTTATTCTCTGATCCTGTGATTGGGTGGACAACATGTCAGTTCATGCTGCAAGAGCTCTGATAGGTTGGAGGACATCCTCCAGAAGTTGTCCTAATTACTGTGTAAGTATATGGAAAGGGGTGAGAACCATGAGCCTCCTAGGTTTTGTATTGAAGTCAATGTACCAAGAGGAGGATGGAAGATAGCTGTCCTCTGGCTTACACTATGGTGCTACCCTACAGAGTGACGTTGAGGCTACTGTAGACCTTCGTTGCAAAACAGTGTGTTTTAATGAATTATTTGGTGATGTGAACATATTTTGTATAGTTTTATCTAAAAAGGATTACTTTTTCAATGTTAATATTATTGATTTTCATGAAATTCACTGAGGAAGATGGTCCTCCCCTTCCTCCTCTGTGGAGCCTCCAGTGGCATACACAGATTTGCAGACGTTATTCAGGTGCAGCAAAATGCTTGTGCTTCTACTTCCAACAGTTCAATTACTAAACAATACACAAATAACCAAACAAGTTCTAATGAAGAAAGCAATTTCGTTCATATATATATATATATATAAATGACAAATAAAGTTTTATTTTATTTGAAAATGTATTTAATTTTTAATACATTTGCAAAATTTTGTAAAAACCTGTTTTGTAAAAACCTGTTTTCGCTTAGTCATTTTGGAGTATTATGTATAAAATGACAAAGCGAAAACAGGTTTTTACAAAATTTTGCAAATGTATTAAAAATTAAATACATTTTCAAATAAAATAAAACTTTATTTGCAACTTATATATATACATAATACTCCAAAATGACAAAGCGAAAACAGGTTTTTAGTACAACTTCTGGAGGATGTACTCCAAAATGACAAAGCGAAAACAGGTTTTTACAAAATTTTGCAAATGCAAAATTTTGCAAATGCTTTGTCATTTTGGAGTATTATGTATATATATAATAATATAATATAATATATATATACATAATACTCCAAAATGACAAAGCGAAAAAAGGTTTTTACAAAATTTTGCAAATGTATTAAAAGTTAAATACATTTTCAAATAAAATAAAACTTTATTTGTCACATACACATGGTTAGCAGATGCTTGTGCTTCTAGTTCCGACCATGCAGTAATATCTAACAAGTAATCTAATCTAACAATTTCACAACAACTACCTTATACACACAAGTGTAAAGGAATGAATAAGTGGTCGAATAAGTGGTCGAACGGCATAGGCAAGATGCAATAGATGGTATATTGTACAGTATATACATATGAGATGAGTAATGTAGGGTATGTAAACATTATATAAAGTGGCATTGTTTAAAGTGGCTAGTGATACATTTATTACATACATTTTTCCACTATTAAAGTGGCTGGAGTTGAGTCAGTGTCAGTGTCAGTGTGTTGGCAGCAGCCACTCAGTGTTAGTGATGGCTGTTTAACAGTCTGATGGCCTTGAGATAGAAGCTGTTTTTCTGTCTCTCGGTCCCCGATTTGATGCACCTGTACTGACCTCGCCTTCTGGATGATCGCGGGGTGAACAGGCAGTGGCTCGGGTGGTTGTTGTCCTTGATGATCTTTTTGGCCTTCCTGTGACATCGGGTGGTGTAGGTGTCCTGGAGGGCAGGTAGTTTGCCCCCGGTGATGCATTGTGCAGACCTCACTACCCTCTGGAGAGCCTTACGGTTGTGGGCAGAGCAGATGCCTTACCAGGCGGTGATACAGCCCGACAGGATGCTCTCAATTGTGCATCTGTAAAAGTTTGAGTGTTTTTGGTAACAAGCTAAATTTCTTCAGCCTCCTGAGGTAGAATTAGCCCTGATGTGCCTTCTTTTAACCACGCTGTCTGTGTGGGTGGACAATTTCAGTTTGTCAGTGATGTGTACGCCGAGGAATTCAAAACTTTCCACCCTCTCCACTACTGTCCCGTCGATGGTTAGGGGGCTGCTCCCTCTGCTGTTTCCTGAAGTTCCCGATCATCTCCTTTGTTTTGTTGACATTGAGTGTGAGGTTATTTTCCTGACACCACACTCTGAGGGCCCTCAACTCCTCCCTGTAGGCCGTCTCGTTGTTGTTGGTAATCAAGCCTACCACTGTAGTGTCGTCTGCAAACTTGATGATTGAGTTGGAGGCGTGCATGGCCACGCAGTCGTAGGTGAACAGGGAGTTCCGGAGAGGGCTGAAAATGCACCCTTGTGGGGCCCCAGTGTTGAGGATCAGCGGGGTGGAGATGTTGTTTCCTACCCTCACCACCTGGGGGCAGCCCGTCAGGAAGTCCAGGACCCAGTTGCACAGGGCGGGGTTGAGACCCAGGGTCTCAAGCTTGATGACGAGTTTGGAGGGTACTATGGTGTTAAATGCTGAGCTGTAATCGATGAACAGCATTCTTACATAGGTATTCCTCTTGTCCAGATGGGTTAGGGCAGTGTGCAGTGTGATGGCGATTGTGTCGTCTGTGGACCTATTGGGGCGATAAGCAAATTGGAGTGGGTCTAGGGTGTCAGGTAGGGTGGAGGTGATATGGTCCTTGACTAGTCTCTCAAAGCACTTCATGATGATGGAAGTGAGTGCTACGGGGCGGTAGTCATTTAGCTCAGTTACCTTAGCTTTCTTGGGAAGAGGAACAATGGTGGCCCTCTTGAAGCATGTGGGAACAGCAGACTGGGATAAGGATTGATTGAAAATGTCCGCTGGGGATGCTGTCTGGGCCTGCAGCCTTGCGAGGGTTAACACGTTTAAATGTTTTACTCACATTGGCTGCAGTGAAGGAGAGCCCGCAGGTTTTGGTAGCGGGCCGTGTCAGTGGCACTGTATTGTCCTCAAAGCGAGCAAAGAAGTTCTTTAGTCTGTCTGGGAGGAAGACATCGTGATCCGCAATGGGGCTGGTTTTCTCTGAGGACGCAGCTGGGGATGCTGTCTGGGCCTGCAGCCTTGCGAGGGTTAACACGTTTAAATGTTTTACTCCCATTGGCTGCAGTGAAGGAGAGCCCGCAGGTTTTGGTAGCGGGCCGTGTCAGTGGCACTGTATTGTCCTCAAAGCGAGCAAAGAAGTTCTTTAGTCTGTCTGGGAGGAAGACATCGTGATCCGCAATGGGGCTGGTTTTTCTTTTGTAGTCCGTGATTGACTGTAGACCCTGCCACATACCTCTTGTGTCTGAGCCATTGAATTGTGACTCTACTTTATCTCTATACTGACGCTTAGCTTGTTTGATTGCCTTGCAGAGGGAATAGCTACACTGTTTGTATTCAGTCATGTTTCTGGTCACCTTACCCTGATTAAAAGCAGTGGTTCGCACTTTCAGTTTTGCACGAATGCTGCCATCAATCCACGGTTTCTGGTTGGAGAATGTTTTAATAGACGCTGTGGGTACAACATCACTGATGCACTTGCTAATAAACTCGCTCACCAAATCAGCATATTCATCAATGTTGTTGTTCGACGCTATGTGGAACATATCCCAGTCCACGTGATCGAAGCAATCTTGAAGCGTGGAATCCGATTGGTCAGAACCTGAGCGCAGGTTCTTCCTGTTTTAGTTTCTGTCTATAGGCTGGGAGCAACAAAATGGAATCGTGGTCAGCTTTTCTGAAAGGATGGCGGGGGAGGGCCTTATATGCATTGTGGAAGTTAGAATAACAACGATCTAGGGTTTTGCCAGCCCGGGTCGCGCAATCGATATGCTGATAGAATTTAGGGAGCCTTGTTTTCAGGTTAGCCTTGTTAAAATCCCGAGCTACAATAAATGCAGCCTCAGGATATGTGGTTTCCAGCTTATAATATGGGGTCGAATGAAGTACTTTCAGGGCCGTCGATGTGTCTGCTTGGGGGGAATATACACGACTGTGATTATGATCGAAGAGAATTCTCTTGGTAGATAATGCGGTCGGCATTTGATTGTGAGGAATTCAGGTGAACAAAAGGACTTGAGTTCCTGTATGTTGTTATGATCACACCACATCTCATTAATCATAAGGCATACACCCCCGCCCTTCTTCTTACCAGAGAGATGCTTGTTTCTGTCAGTGCGATGCGTGAAGAAACCAGGTGGCTGTACCGACTCTGATAGCGTGTCTCGAGTGAGCCATGTTTCCATGAAACAAAGAATGTTACAGTCTCTGATGTCTCTCTGGAAGGCAACTTTTGCTCGGATTTCGTCTACGTTGTTGTCAAGAGACTGGACATTGGCAAGTAGTATGCTCGGGAGCGGTGCGCGATGTGCCCGTCTACGGAGCCTGACCAGAAGACTGCTCCGTCTGCCCCTTCTGCGGCGCTGTTGTTTTGGGTCACTGGCTGGGATCCAATCCATTGTCCTGGGTGGTGGGCCAAACAGAGGAACCGCTTTGGGAAAGTCGTATTCCTGGTCGTAATGTTAGTGAGTTGCCGTTGCTCTTATATCCAATAGTTTCTCCCGACTGTATGTACTAAAACCTAAGATTTCCTGGGGTATCAATGTAAGAAATAACACATAAAAAAACTAAATACTGTATAGTTTCCTAGGAACGCGAAGCGAGGCGGCCATCTCTGTCAGCGGTGGAAGTACTGAGGTAAATTACGTAAGTAATCAGACCCTTTGTTATGAGACTTGAAATATAGCTCAAATGCATCCTGTTTCCATCGGCCATATTTGAGATGTTTCTACAATTTCGAATAAATTGTCCGTAGAGTTCCGAGACAGGATTGTGTCTTGACACAGATCTGGGGAAGGTACCCAAAATTGTCTGCAGCATTGAAGGTCCCCAAGAACACAGTTTTCCAAAAGGCACGTAAAGGAGAAACAAGATTCTCTGGTCTGATGAAACCAAGATTGAACACTTTGGCATTAATGCCAAGCATCACGTCTGGAGGAAACCTGGCACCGTCCCTAAGGTGAAGCATGGTGGTGGCAGCATCATTCTGTGGGGATGTTTTTCAGTGGCAGGGACTGGGAGACTAGTAAGGATTGAGGGGATGATGAATGGAGCAAAGTACAGAGAGATCCTTGATGAAAACCTGTCCAAGTGTGCTCAGGACCTCAAACTGGGTCAAAGGTTCACCTGTCAACAGGACAACGACAATAAGCACACATGCAAAACAAAGCAGGAGTGGTTTCGGGACAAGTCTCTGAATGTCCTTGAGTGGCCCAGCCAGAGCCCGGACTTGAGCCCGATCGAACATCTCTGGAAAGACCTGAAAATAGTTGTGCAGCGACGCTCCCAATCCAACCTGACAGAGGTTGAGAAGATCTTCAGAGAAGAATGGGAGAAACAAATACATGTGTGCCAAGCTTTTATCATGATACCCAAGAAGACTCAGGGCTGTAATCGCTGCCAAAGGTGCTTAAATAACGTACTGAGTAAAGGGTCGGAATACTTTGCAAATGTGATATTTCCGTTTATTTATTTGTATAAATATGCAAACATTTCGGGAAAAAATTGTTTTGCTTTGTCATTATGGTGTATTGTGTGCAGATTGTTTTCCCCCTCAATGTAATACATTTTAGAATAAGGCTGTAACGTAACAAAATGTGGAAAAAGTAAAGGTGTCTGAATACTTTCTGAATTCACTTTATATCCGTGTATATACAGTGTACACTGAAAACAAAATATAAACGCAACACGTAGAGGGTTGGTCCCAAGTTTCATGAGCTGAAATAGAAGATCCCCAAAATGTTCCATACGCACAGAAACCTTATTTCTCTCAAATGTTGTACATCAATGTATTTCTATCCCTGTTAGTGAGCATTTATCATTTGCCAAGATAATCCACCTTGCAGGTGTGGCATATCAAGAATCTGATTAAACAGCATGATCATTACACAGGTGCACATCGTGCTGGGGACAATAAAAGGCCACTTTAAAATGTGCAGTTTTGTCACACAACACAATGCCACAGATGTCTCAAGTTTTAAAGGAACATGCAATTGGCATGTTGACTACAGGAATGCCCACCAGAGCTGTTACCAGAGAATTCAATGTACATTTTTCTACCATAAGCCACCTCCAACGTCGTTTTAGAGAATTTGGCAGTACATCCAACCGGCCTCGCAAACGCAGACAACATGTAACCACGCCAGACCCACATCCGGCTTTGTCACCTGTGGGATTGTCTAAGGGGGGGGTGGGGCCTATGACTTCCCAGGCCCACCCATGGCTGCACCCCTGCCAAGTCATGTGAAATCCTTAGATTAGGATCTCATTTATTGATTTAAATTGACTGACTGATTTATATGAACTGTAACTCAGCGCAAAGCAGTCTCTAAAGTGCAGGGTAGATTACAAGGTGGTAGCCGGCTAGTTAAAGTTACTAAGGTTCAGGGCAGGGAACTGGGCAGAGGCCGGCTAGTGGTGGCTGTTTAACAGTATGATGGCCTGAAGTTATAAGCTGCTTATCAAATTCTCTGTCCCAGTTTTGATGCACCTGTACTGTATCCTCCTCCTAGGTGGGAGCAGTGTGAACAATTAGGTACCATGGTTAGGGTCAATGCCATTTCAATTTCATTTCAGGAATTCATTTCAGGAATTCAACTCAAATTCCATCTCAATTCAAATTCCATTCCAACTCAAATTCCAAATGTTCTCAATGAGAAGCATTGAGAAATGCCAGTTTACCTTCTGAATTTAAAAGGAATCTGATCCCAACTGGTAGCCACTAGCCATAACATTCTCTAAACTTTCATTATTTTATTTAATATTCGCATGCAAGCCATGTTACCTAACGTATGGGTAACACACACACAGTTAGTTTTTCCAGGGAAGATAAAGTAAGATGCAGTGTATTGTCACGCTCTGACCATAGAGTTTTTTATGTCTCTATTTTGGTTTGGTCAGGGTGTGATTTGGGTGGGCAGTTGTATTCTGTATAGTTTAATTTCCTTACAGAACTGTTCGTTTTCCTATTTGTTCTTTTTTTGTTCAAGTGCTCTAATTTAATAAAATATCATGAACACGTATCACTGCGCTTTGGTCCAGTCATTTACGGGAAGAGGATCGTGACAGAACTACCCACCACAAACGGACCAAGCAGCGTGGTAACAGGGAGCAGAGGGTTCAGGACTCCTGGACATGGGAGCATATATTTTGGACGGACAGGGACCCTGGAGAAAGGCTGGGGAATATCGCCTCCTGCAAGAAGAAATGGTGGCAGCTAAAGATGAGAGGCGGCGATATAAGGCAAGGCAGCGCAGCAGACACGAGAGGCAGCCCCCCATTTTTGGGGGGGTGGCACACGGGGAGATTGGCGGAGTCAGGCGATAGACCTGAGCCAACTCCCCATGCTTACCGGGAGCAGCGTGGTACTGGTCAGGCACTGTGTTATGCGGTGAAGTGCACGGTGTCTCCAGTGCGTGCTCATAGTCCGGAGCGCTACATGCCAGCCCCCCGCAAGTGCCATGCGAGAGTGGGCATCCAGCAGGGGCGGATTGTGCCAGCTCAGCGCGTTTGGTCTCCGGTGCGCCATTTCGGCCAAAGGTATCCTGCGCCGGCTCTGTGTACTGTGTCTCCTGGGTGCTGGGAAGGTTCAGTTCGTCCTATGCCTGCGCTCCGCCCGTGCCGGGCGAATGTGGGCATTGAGCCTAATGGAGAGGTGCGAGCGTTAAGCACCAGATCTCCAGTGCTCCCCCACAGCCCGGTTCGACCTGTGCCTGCACTCTGGAGGGGCTAAAGTGGGCATTCAGCCTGGATTAGTGGTGCCAAGGCTGCACACCAGGGCTCCAGTGCTCTCCAACAGCCCGGTTCATCCGGTCCCTCCTCTACGCACCAGGCCTCTTGTAGGTCTCCCCAGCCTGGTGGGCCCTGTGGCAGCCCCACGCACCAGGCTGTCTCTGCGTCTCCTCCCTCCAGAGGCGCGCTTCAATACGGAGCCTCCAGAGGCGCCCTTCAGTCCGGAGCCTCCAGAGGCGCCCTTCAGTCCGGAGCTTCCAGAGGCGCCCTTCAGTCCGGAGCTTCCAGAGGCGCCCTTCAGTCCGTAGCTTCCAGAGGCGCCCTTCAGTCCGGAGCTTCCAGAGGCGCCCTTCAGCTTCCAGAGGCGCCCTTCAGTCCGGAGCCTCCAGAGGCGCCCTTCAGTCCGGAGCCTCCAGAGGCGCCCTTCAGTCCGGAGCTTCCAGAGGCGCCCTTCAGTCCGGGGCCCGCTACGAGGGTCCCTAGTCCGGGGTTGGCGGCGAGGGTTCTCGCTCTGGAGGTGCCACCTAAGTGGGCCATGCCAGAGGTGGAGCGGGGTCTATGTCCCTCACCAGAGCCGCCACCGGCATTCTATGTTCCTTTTTCTATGTTGTTGTATTTCTTTGTTTTGGCCGGTTATGGTTCTCAATCAGGGACAGCTGTCTATCGTTGTCTCTGATTGGGAACCATACTTAGGTAGCTTTTCCCCACAGGGTTTTTGTGGGTAGTTGTTTTCTGTATAGTTTAGTTTCCTTACAGAACTGTTCATTTTCCTATTTGTTATTCTTTTGTTCAAGTGTTCTGATTTAATAAAATATCATGAAGACGTATCACGCTGCGCTTTGGTCCAGTCATTTATGGGAACAGGATCGTGACATGTATGGTGCAGGCATGCAATCATCATGTTCTTTGGATTAAACTTTTCATTTGTATGATTATGTTGTTTGGGTTTGTAAGTTAATGGATAAGATTGATGCGTGCTTTTGTTTATAGTACAGGATAATCATGTAATGCAGGTTACATACACACACCTTCAGTCACACACATGCACACACACACAAACACAATCTCTCTCCCTCTTTCACACACACACACACACACACACACACACACACACACACGCACAGAGCGCCCTTCTATTATCTGTGAGTCATTTTCCATGGTGGGAAAAGATGTCATGGTGTCGTTTTCTACAGATTTTTTCAGCACCATCTATAGGATTACACACATGATTACCAAGGATAGATAACACATACAAATCAGCCGAAAACATTAATGGGGCAATTTGGTATTTAGAGGACCACAATGGAAATAAGCCTTTGGGCTTTATTGTATATTGTCCTCAATAATGTATTTTTTTAGATACACCGTAGTAAACCAGAGCCTTTAATGTACTTTTAATGTTAAAATAAATAAATAAAATATTATTAACAGATAAGAAAGGTCATGTTACGGTTTTCTTCTATATCCTCCTCTGACGAAGAGGTAGAACAAGGATCGGACCAAAACGCAGCGTGTTGATTGAGATTCATGTTTAATAAAACAAAGAAACACGAACTTACAAAAACAATAAACGATACCGAAACAGCCTATCTGGTGCAAACTAACAGAGAGTACACATAGGACACTAAGGACAATCACCCACGACAAACTCAAAGAATATGGCTGCCTAAATATGGTTCCCAATCAGAGACAACGATATAAGCACCTGCCTCTGATTGAGAACCACTCCAGACAGCCATAGACTTTGCTAGATAACCCAGTAAGCTACAATCCCAATACCACCACCAAAACCCCAAGACAAACACACCACAATTACAAAAACCCCATGCCACACCCTGGCCTGACCAAATACATAAAGATAAACACAAAATACTTTGACCAGGGCGTGACAGGTCAACCATATACGTAACAGGGAATAGTAACAGTTTTTAGTCTTGTTTCCAACTGCTTTTTTTGGTTCAGCACGGGATGGTGTCTCTCTCTCTCACACACACACACACAGGTAGTGTCAATCACTGCAGGCTGTATGATGGAGAATGGACTGACGTTTCCATGAAAGAAAGTGGTAAAGGAGTTTCCTGACCTCCCACACTTATTTCTCAGGTTGAACACATTATCGCGCGTGAGGAAATGACTACGCTCCAGTGTCTATATTAGCATACTACTTTGGATCCATGCACATTACATTATTTAATTCTAAGTAGTATGCTAGTGTGGATATCGCAACAGAGCTATTGTGCGCCTATGCCTGTGAGGGATGAGAAGTGAGTACTGTACCGTATTTTAATTGGTATGTCCATTTCAATCATAAGTCCATAACTATGTCAACAGGTGCAGCCTTAGGGAAATGATGTCCTCTCATTGTTAGAAAACCCACACTACACTTCCCATGACTCCACAGTCAGCCATATTGATGCACAGGTGTAAACGATTTCCCATTCCCGATCAGCTCTGCTGGCCCCACTTCATCAAGAAACCGAACACAGCACATTAAAGGCCCAGTGAAGTCAAAGATGTGATTTTATGGTGTGAAATAACACTGTGAAATTGTCAAAATAATGATAATGCCTTTTTAGTGTAAGAGCTGTTTAACAAAGACTACCTGACATTTCAGCCTGCTTTGGTGGGAGGGAATTTTGGCCTTCCATGGGTGACATCCCCATGCAGTAAATTAGACCAATAAGAGAGTTCCAAACCTCTCTGCCAATAACATATAATTTTCAGTTTCCCCCTCCCCACTCAGACCACTCCCAGAAAGTCCTAGAATATTCTTGTTTAAGAATATGTTACCCAGAAATGATTTTGATATTGAGATTTTTAAAAATAAATCAAAACTGCATTGGACATTTAACTCTTAGTATTAAGATAAAAGAAACTGCTTACAAAGTAAAGTCTCCTATTTTGGGAACCTGCGTGGTCGAGTACCGGTTCTCATCGACATTTTCGCTTATAAATCGATATGTGCGTTGAGCAGTAGCCCTGATTCTCATGGACACAAGAGTATGTATCTTCTGCCTGTGTGGAGCAGAATGTGAAATCTGACACCACTTGAAGCTGGGATGTCCCTCCTACCATTTAATTTGCTCTTCCGACTGTCCACCAACTCCTAGCTGAAACCTACGTCATTGCCACTAACAACAATTTCTTATTTACAATGACAGCCTAGGAACAGTGGGTTAACTGCCTTGTTCAGGAGCAGAACCACAGGTTTTTACCTTGTCAGTTTAGGGATTCGATCTAGCAAACTTTCGGTGACTGGTCCAACGCTCTAACCACTAAGCTACCTGCCGCCACTTATGCCTGGAATCCTTACATCGTAACACATCAGGAGAGAGTGGTTTCATCACTGTAGCACTGTGGATCGATTTATAGCCAGTAATCTAAAGTAATTAAATTATTTTAAACAAACACATTGTTTAATATTTGTTATTTTAGGTATATTTTATTAGGATCCCCATTAGCTGTTGCGAAAGCAGCAGCTACTCTTCCTGGGGTCCATATAAAACATGACATAATACAGAACATTAATAGACAAGAACAGCTCAAGGACAGAACTACATAAGTGTCAGTCATTTGTCATAGACGGAGAAGATTAATATGAGATGAATGCCAGGATGCCAAGCTTGAGTTCTGTGAGAAGTTCACAGCGATGGGGGCAGACTTTTTGATCAAGAGACCTTTAGAAAGTATGCACATTTTCCTCTAACACTAAATATACAAATTATGTATTTTACAGGAAGGTGAAATATTATAGTTAGTCGTTTTAGAAATGAATTATACTATATTTAGAAAAAAATGTATTTTCAAGCATAATTCATAGAGTTTTGTTGAATAGGAAATACATCATATAAAATATTTCATATTTGCACTTGAGCTTGGGTCCTCAAAAATGACTACACCTCAGCAATTCCTTTACATCTTTTTTTACCAGAAAGGTGAGATTTTATCCTTTCTTGGAGTATGCAACATTACTATTGTTAATGGCTCAATAATTACTTTTGGGGTTTACGTAGATTACATTTTCGATTACATTTAGTTACATTTAAGAAGAGCTAGCAGTTTGTTTTGTTGTTTTGTTTTTTTCCTGTAGGATTGACAGCCGGGGTATAAATCTGGATAATAAGAAAAAGGAGGCAGAGAAAGAAGCTCCAGCAACTCTATCTTCCTTTTCTGTCCATCCTGAGTCTACACTAGCTGGCCCTTCCAGCTTCTAAATGATTGAAGCCATGCCTCAACTCTCTGGAAGCACAGGTAAGGGCAGACATATGGCTAAGACTCATGTATAAGGTTCATGTTACTACATTATTTTTTATTTTTTATTTAACTTGGCAAGTCAGTTAAGAACAAACCCCGGCTGGATGTGATTCAGCCTGGATTTAAACCAGTGACTGTAGAGTCGCCTCTTGCACTGAGATGCAGTGCCTTAGACCGCTGCACCACTCGGGAGCCCCCTGCCACTTGGGAGCTAAGAGTGCTCTTCTTAGTACCAGCTTTTTGGGGGCCAGCCAATCACAGAGTTCTGTTGTCCCCTAATTTGAATATTAATTGTGGGTAGCACTGGGCTACAGCATGCAATATGAAAAGGCCTATAAGGAGTACAGCCTCTGCCAAGAGGTTTTCACCTTGATGGCAGAGGAGGTAGTGTGCTTGCCCTGCAGTGGTGTAAAGTACTTAAGTAGTACTTTAAAGTATTTTGACTTAAGTCGTTTTTGGGGGGTATCTGTACTTTACTTTACTATTTATACATTTGACTACTTTTACTTCACTACATTCCTTAAGAAAATATTATACTTTTTACTCCATACATTTTCCTTGACATCCAAAAGTACTCGTTACATTTTGAATGCTTGGCAGGACACATGAAAAATGGTCTAATTCACACACTTATCAAGAGAACATCCTTGGCCATCCCTAATCCCTCTGATCCGGCAAACTCACTAAACACACATGCTTCAATTGTAAATTATGTCTGAATGTTGGAGTGTGGCCCTGGCTACCTGTACATTTAAAAAAAACAAGAACACTTCACGGTCTGGTTTGCTTAATAATATAAGACATTTGAATAAATTAATACTTTTACTTTTGATACTTAAGTATATTTTTAACCAAATACTTTTAGACTTTTAACTCAAGTAGTATTTTACTGGGTGACTTTTACTTTTACTTTAGTCCTTTTCTATTAAAGGTATCTTTACTTTTACTCAAGCATGACAATTGGGTACTTTTTCCACCACTGTCCTGTAGTGGATGCCCTGTAATGGCATCATGCTTTTCTCACTGTAGGGTTGCATGAGACTCTGGCCCTTCTCACCTCTCAGCTCCACCCTGATGCCAAACACAAAGAAGACCTGGTGTTCCTCAAGGATATCTTCAGCGAGAAGAGCCTGGCGTATCTGATGAAGGTACAACCCTAAAGATTTGTCTCCCTTATGTAACCCACTGGGTTCAAAGTTGTGTTAATGCTGCTCTGGAAGCTAACTTAAGTCTTCAGGTCTTATAGGCAAGTCCGGCTGAATTTGATCTTCATACTATATGTGTTGCAGAGAAGGCTGGTGGGAGGAGGTATTAGGAGGACGGGCTCGTTGTAATGTCTGGAATTGAATTAACGGAACAGAGTCAAACGTGGTTTCCATATGCTTGATGTGTTTGATACCATTTCAGCCATTACTATGAGCCCGTCCTCCTATAGCTCCTCCCACCAGCCTCTGATGTGTTGTACCACAGATCCATGAGAAGTTGCGGCAGTATGAGCGACAGAGCCCTACTCCAGTTCTCCACAGCGCCTCCTGTCTGGCAGAGGATGTAAGTACATCCACAACCCACTGAGTTGAAAACACAGGGCAGGTGAAGAAGAAATGGTGGATGCCTCCTGGAACTTTGCTGTCACCTACCCAGTTAATAAATGTCAGTGAAGATGGAGGAAGATAGATTCAGTTGTGTTGAGTCACCAGCAATATGTCTTAGGCCTACTTATGATGACATCCTAATGCTGTGGTTGACAGTTGGCCGAGGAGATTCAGAATGGACCGATGGAAGGTGATGAGAGGGAACTGCTTCTACTTCTGAGTGCTCCTCATCTCAAGGTACACATGTCTCACACACACACACACACACACATGTCTCTCTCCCTCTCTCTCTCTCTCTCATGTTTTTTATCTCTTCAACATCATCGAAAGCAAGCACTAAGCCTTTTTACAGCCCCGACACAGGCTGAGTCCCAAATGGCACCCTATTCCTTACATATTGTGAAAAGGTAGTGCACTACGTAGGGAATTAGGGTGCCATTTCAGACACAGCCACAGACAGTCCTCTTCAGTCACATTAATCAAGGTCATTATGCTCAATTTAATGGCTTTTTATTTCAAACAGCTAGGGAAGAAATCACAGCTCATGACATTAGTATAGTAATATCTTCATTATACCCGCTCGTTTGCACAATAGCCTGGGGGGATTTTGTCTCTCTCTTTCAATCTCTTCTCAAGGTTCTTCAGTCTCAATTTCTTTGTGCCTCTCTTTCATCCTTTCTCTCTTTCCGTGCCTTGCTCATTGAATTGATGGATGGTCTGTCCCACTCAGTTTTAGTGGAAACAAAATATCTATTATCATCGTCATTGTTTAGGATGTGTCCCATCTCACTATGGTCTGTCTCTCTTTGACCTATAGGCTATCCTGGCAGCCCATGACACGGTGGCCCAGAAGAACTTTGACCCCGTGCTGCCCCCGCTGCCAGACGAAGTGGACGACGAGCTGGAGGAAGAGTCTGTGAAGATCGTCCGGTTGGTGAAGAACAAGGAGCCCCTGGTGAGTCTTGATAGGATATGATGTGATATGATACAATATACAGTACAATTTACGTTAGCTTACAATATACGTTACAATACTTTATTGTGGGAGCATGAGATTCTGACCCTCATTTCATGGAAATTCATTTTGAGAGGCCAGTGGTACATTTAAAATATAATATGCACAACCATTTAGAATTTGAAAGGCTATAAGTAGGAAGGTGTCATGCTTTGCGATTGTCTTCTGTGAGCTAGTTAAGTGTCTGCGAGCTAGTTAAGTGTCTGTGACCTAGTTAAGTGTCTGTGAGCTAGTTAAGTGTCTGTGAGCTAGTTAAGTGTCTGTGACCTAGTTAAGTGTCTGTGAGCTAGTTAAGTGTCTGTGACCTAGTTAAGTGTCTGTGAGCTAGTTAAGTGTCTGTGACCTAGTTAAGTGTGAGCAATAATTAAGCGCATCACCTGGTGAAATTTTCCAGGGGGCGACCATCCGCAGGGATGAAGTGACGGGGGCTGTATTAGTGGCCAGGATCATGAGGGGAGGGGCTGCGGACCGCAGTGGTAAGAGAGCAGCATGTGTAAGCACGTGTACACACACACAGCACAAACCCTCACTCCCACAACAATGCCCTACCCCTCATATGGTACTGCACCAACCATATCTTAGATCCTTCCCCATACCGACACCACCAAAGTACCCTGCCTCCTCCATTTTTCATCCACATTCATACCCACCCTCATAAACTACCAACCTGGACTCAGGGGTAGACGTAACATAGTAAATATAAATCCGAGACACGCCAATTAGTATTTTTATTTATTTTACCTTTATTTAACTAGGCAAGTCAGTTAAGAACAAATTCTTATTTTCAATGTCGGCCTAGGAACAGTGGGTTAACGACTGTACCTTGTCAGCTCAGGGGTTTGAACTTGCAACCTTCCAGTTACTAGTCCAACACTCTAACCACCAGGCTTCCCTACCGCCCCATGATACGTATTAGTATTTCGTATCGTATGTATTAATGTGTGGATGTCTATCCTATGATGAGTTATGAATTACAATTCGTACAATATGTTACGAATGGCAATTCGTACAATTTGTAACGAATTTGCAAAAAGAAATGACTAATTCCATTTTGTTGTGGCTAACATTAGCTAGGTGGCTAACGTTAGCTAGGGTTAAGTTTAGGGTTAGGAGTTAGGTTAAAGGATTAGGAGTTAGGCTAAAGGGTTAGCTAACATGCTAAGTAGTTGCAAGTAGCTAAAAAGTAGCAAGTAGTTCCAAAGTTGCTAAAATGCATAAGTTGTCTGTGTGGAGATTCAAACACGGAACCTTTGGGTTGCTAGACGTTCGCCCACCCATCCTGACCAACCAGCCTTAAGCAACCTTCTGTCTTATGTAACCATACTGATGGGTTCTGACTTCTAAACTTGAAATACTGTTAACCATCAGGTATCCTATGGAAATGAGAAGGGCCACAGTCTGGTTTCGACACCAAAAGAAAACGATTATCTGTAGGAGGAATGTGTACGGTGGAGTCAATTAAGGTTGGATATGAGCCATGGGCTTGGAATGTTCTGAGTTAAGGAAAGGCAATCAAATGGTTGCGGTTACTGGGGGGCCGAGGTCAGGTCAGATTAAGGGAGTTTATTACCCCCATCACTTAACTTCCTGACTAGAAATAAATATGTAATGTTTAGAGGGAAGGAGGAGATTTCACCCAAATTAGGGTTTATATACTGGTGGGAACATGTCTTTGTCTGGTCAGCTGTCTGAACCTTTGGGTGTATAAACTTGGTTTGAGCTTTAATAATCGTCCGTGAGTTTTTACACAGTTCATTTAGAACCTAACAATACCAAACGCATCATATCATACTAATTTGAGTGTGCCGGATTTAAATGTACTATTTTAGGTCTATTCTATGAGGCCTGGCTGGAACTACAGTTCCACTTTACTCAACTCAACCCTACAGCATCTCAACCTATTACAACATAATGAAGGTTATTCATGGTCAAAAAGTCCTCACCTCAAAAGTCAAACTTCTTGGTTTAAGTCAACTGGATGACTCAACGCAGCAAGTCCCTCTCTCTCAACCACGACATTCCGAAGACAGAGAAGGAAGACCTTCAGATTTAAACCCAAATTTGAAGTTGAACAAATATTGAAATGCTGATAGGAGAAGGGATTATATGTCATGGCCTCACAGAAATCAAACGAGTCACTACTCTATATGGACTAGACATCAAATCCTTCAGATTAGGCATGTGCCTCAAGATTGCATTTTGCAGATTATTACTGAGAGGGGTTGCAGTCAAAGCTGATCACTGCCATTGCCATGGAAACGTTATCGACTGTGTCTGTGTTTTATTTAGCTCATATATTTTAGAAAGTAAATGCACATGTTGGTGTTTGACTGACTGGTACTGCTTGTGTTGTTTCATGTCTGTCTGTCTATCTGTCTGCTTGCCTCAAGGTCTGGTGCATGTTGGAGACGAACTTCGAGAGGTCAACGGAAACCTGATAATTCACAAAAGACCAGATGAGATCAGTCAGATTCTGGTAGGTGTAAAGCTTTGCTCGAATGCTCGCTAATCTAGCTACTATACAGGCTATCATTGTTTTCATTGACGACTGCAGTAATTGATTATCAAGATCATTTTAGCCTCATGCTTTTATCCTTCTGACTTCTATTTAACCAGTCCCAGTCACAAGGCTCCATCACTTTGAAGATCATCCCTGCCGTTGCAGAGGAAGATAGGCTGAAGGAGAGCAAGGTGAGGAGGGACACCAAAACTTGACATTCTTAGTGCCCCCAGTTCAGGTAGTGTGAAAACGTTTTCTCCCTGCTGAACACAACCCGGATTTGTTATGAAAATATCCAGCCACGGAATTACAAGGCATACTTCTATGTAATACGAACATTCTGAGGGATGTTTGTAGTCCATTGACAGTCAAAATGTTATGAAGGCCATTGATGGACAGAATGCTACGCTTTTATTTATTTATTGGCAATTATTAAAATTAAAATAAAGATATATAAACTCCCAGTAATTTATTGGGTAAAACACCAACTTGAAGGCACAGTGATGCCGAAACGTTGGTGCTTTACCCAATAAATAAATGACTGGGAGTTTATATAGTCAGCACCTCTACACAAAATCATTTTCTCTGGGTGTGTGCCAGCTCATGCTATTTATTTATTGGCACACAAGAAAATACAAAACAATATGATGAGAGTTTAAAAGGCAAACGAAAAAGGGGTTAAAAAACCCATCTCCTCCTTAAATTTAAGTTCAAATAAGACATATTTTAATTGTGGTGAGAGATGCACCTCTTCTTCTCTTTAGAATGACCCCTGTCATGATTTGAACCCTGTTCTTCCTGTACTAGGTCTACCTGAGGGCCCTGTTTGACTACACCCCCTTTGAGGACAAGGCCACGCCCTGCCAGGAGGCGGGACTTCCTTTCAAGCGGGGGGATATCCTGCAGGTGGTAAGCCAGGACGATGCCACCTGGTGGCAGGCCAAGAGAGTGGGCGACAGCAACCTGAGGGCCGCCCTAATCCCCTCTACACAGTTTCAGGAGAGGTAGGCAAGACTGATTTTTTTTTTGAATGGTTTAAACTTTAAAGAGTACAAAATAATGGACAACTTACTTAAGGGGCCCTGCTGTATATGATGTCCTATTGCTGAATTTACCTTTAATTTGAGGAATAGATTTGTATTCTGCATTTTCCAAACACTGTTGGGATATAATTGCCAATGATATTGGGAAGAGCCCGTCGTGTTAGTCTTGGCAGATTAGAATTTTGTTATTGTTGATTTTCTATAAGCTGGAAGTCACCTCGCTGTGTATGATTATGTCAAATTTCCAAGTCTACTTTAACTTTGAGGGATTTTTATCCCATCTACACCTCTCCCAGGCGTCTTAAATACAGAATAAAGATGGGCACTTACCAGGCGCCTGTGTCACCGAAAACACCCACATGTAAGCTCTCTCAATACACTGATTGATCACTTATATTTTACACCGTTAGTAATAAAAAACAGTTTTGTCTGCATTGTATTATTTGCATTCTAGAAATTCTTATGCTTTTTGTAGAGAAAGATAAATAAAAAAAAGGTTAAGGATATCAAAAGAGAGGATGGATGTTAAAATGATCCTCCAAGGGTTAATTCTTTTATCTAATTCGGAAGCAAATATGACAACAAATCTGTAGGTGGGAAAACAAAGGGTAATATAACTGTCCTCTCATATCTTTATCTGTCTGAGTATTGACTGGGAGGTCTTACATTTTGATATGCACTAATGTTAGCTGTACCTTGATAAAAATGCATGACTTATCATGTGGGCACTGCCTGTTTGAGTTGTGTTAATTCCCCCCCCCCCCCCCACCCCCCTTTACTGCTCACCTCAGATGATCCGGCTGAAAGAGGTAGGTGGAGAGAGCACACACACACACACATACAGACACTTGTCGAATGTTATTTTCTTTGCCTACCTTCCTTGACCCAATACCTGTAACACACCTGCCTGCTTTGCTTTACCACCCTAACCCCCCCCCCCCCTCCCCCTGGACTCTTCAGAAACCTCCACAGTCCACACACCCCTTCCCTCCTTACCCTCCCCCTCTCACCCTGTCTTCTCTCCCTGCTTGCCTCCCTACAGCAGACTGTGACAGTGAGGGCTCTCAGAGTGGACAAGACATAGGTGAGGGCATCACGGACTAAGCTCCACTCGCCAACACGCTTCATTTTTATCCCCGACGCTAAAGCTAAGCTTTACCTAGCCTCGCGGCTAAACTAATCCATTCACTGAAAGGTCGATGTGGGCTGTTGAAACAAATTTTGTTCAAATGAATGCTTTATGACAACATTATTTACCCTTATGAGGTCTTTACTATGTAGCTCTAGTCCCCTTTTGAGAGTTTAAGTGAAGGTTTACAAGATCTCCATCACACCACATCTCCTTTACCTTGACCTTTCCCTTCCTTGTGACTATGCAAAGCAGTCGCACTGCACACATTAACCGATGATTGAATACATCATATCCATTGCAGTCATGCATCAGATTACATTATCATATTGAAGTGGTTACCTGCAATGTGGGTGGCCTCAAACGTGGCCTATATGACAACTCTGCTGCACTCCCCGGTCCTCAAACCCACATCCACCTTTCGAGCTAGTATCTCTACTGCTAATTGTTAATACAGGATCCACCTTTCATACTATGTTAGAAGGGTCTTACTATGGCTTAATGCTGCTGAACACTTTTGCCACCTCCTTTTTGGTTTCTTGAACAGAGTTGGGTCAATTCCGTTTCAATTGTGGTTGGTTGAATTAAAGTTGTGCTCCTATGGGGAAAATAATCCACATCCAATTCAACAAACTGTTAGCAATGTGTTAGTGCTATTAGCATTGTGAGCTTCTTGTCTACTTTCAGTATGCTCTGTGGCCTTTTGTTGAGCGCCATTGCTGTGAACTTTTGTGGTGCTTGGCGTTTGCGCCTCACTGTGCAGAGGAGCAGCTTTCTTTAAACTATATTGTGTACAGAGAGTGCTTCCGTTATTTTATACTTTAAGCTATAGGTGCTTCTTGTGTTTTTGTCTATTGGTGCTTGTCTTTAAAGAGGCTCATGGCTAACTCGACCAAGCTGATCTGCTCTTTTGCTGCACCATATCAGACATGGGGGCTGGTTGAGTGGTGGTCTAACGCTAGTTGTAGTTTTTCCCAATAAGAGTAAAGCGACCCCTGCTTCCTGTGGCCATGCTTTTTCCTGGGATTTGTACTCAGGTACCATTACAGACTTTAATTCACGTCGTAGTGTTGTGTTATGTTGCTTTTTCCTTCCATACATTTTTTGGGGGGAGTGGACTTGATCATTTTATCTGGAGCCCTTTGATCAGACAACTAACGTTTTGTGATTCGAGGCCTTTTTTGCAAAAAGCTTCTCTCTAAATTATACTGTGAATTTAGCCTGAGTGTTAGTTTGTCTCTGCTTTTGCAAGTTATGAATCATCAATGTTGTGTTATTTAATTTAAAAAACAGTCAGGCACCCAGCAAAAATGTTGAAGTGTTCATTTTAGGCACCCAGACTAGTGTTAAGTGCTCTTTCTTGTGTTTTGTATCTCTCTGTCCCTCATATTTGTCTGTCTTTTCATGTGACTGTTACCTCAGCTGGTCTACGCAGAAGTTTCTGTCTGAGTAGAAAAGATCGACAGGGGTCCCCAGGAGAGCCTCGCACTCCAGACTCGGCCCTGCTGGACTTCCTAATCTATGAGGAAGTGACACGCTACCAGCCCCACCCCAGCGAGAGGCCTCGCCTAGTGGTGCTGATAGGTAAAGGACATGAGGGCTCTGTAGTTTATTAGTGTCAAGTGGACTATGGTCTTGGGATATATTGAACTACAGGTATAAGATTTAGCATTTCTGAATTTACCAATCAATAATATTAGCTAGTTGTGTTAAAAATATACTCTCTATATATACAGTACCAGTCAAAAGTTTGGACACACTACTCATTCAAGGGGTTTTCTTTATTTTAATTTTAATTTTATTTTTAGAATAATAGTGAAGACATCAAAACTATGAAGTAGCACAAATGGAATCATGTAGTAACCAAAAAGTGTTAAACAAATCAAAATAGATTTTATATTCTTCAAAGTAGCCACGCTTTGCCTTGATGACAGCTTTGCACACTCTTGGCATTCTCTCAGCTGCATAAGGAATGCTTTTCCAACTGTCTTGAAGGAGTTCCCACATATGCTGAGCACTTGTTGGCTGCTTTTCCTTCACTCTGCGCTCCAACTCATCCCAAACCGTCTCAATTGGGTTGAGGTCAGGTGATTGGGGAGGCCAGGTCATCTGATGCAGCACTCCATCACTCTCCTTCTTGGTCAAGTAGCCCTTACACAGCCTGAAGGTGTGTTTTGGGTCACTGTCCTGTAGAAAAACAAATTATAGTCCCACTAAGTGCAAAACAGATGGGATGGCGTATCACTGCAGAATGTTGTGGTAGCCATGCTGTTAAGTGTGGTAAGCTGGTTAACACTTGAATTCTAAATAAATCATGACAGTGTCACCAGCATCACACCTCCTCCTCCGTGCTTCACGGTGGGAACCACACATGCGGAGATCATCTGTTTTCCTACTCTGCGTCTCACATAGACACGGCGTTTGGAACAAAAAATCTCAAATTTGGACTCATCAGACCAAAGGACAGATTTCCACCGGTCTAATGTCCGTTGCTCGTGTTTCTTGGCCCAAGCAAGTATTTTCTTCTTATTGGTGTCTTTGCAGCATTTCGACCATGAAGGCCTGATTCACGCAGTCTCCTCTGAACAGTTGATGTTGATATGTGTCTGTTACTTGAACTCTGTGAAGCATTTATTTGTCCTGCAATCTAAGGTGAAGTTAACTCTAATGAACTTATCCTTTGCAGCAAAAGTAACTCTGAGCTTCCTTTCCTGTGGCGGTTCTCATGATAACCAATTTCATCATAGCACTTGATGATATTTGCGACTGCACTTGAAGATTGACTGACCTTCATGTCTTAAAGTAATGATGGACTGTCATTCTTTTTGCTTATTTGAGCTGTTCTTGCCATAATATAAACATGGTTTTTTTTATACCCCCCTACCTTGTCACAACACAACTGATTGGCTCAAACACATTAAGGAAAGAAATTCCACAAATTAACTTTTAACAAAGCACACTTGTTAATTGAAATGCATTCCAGGTGACTACCTCATGAAGCTGTTTGAGAGAATGCCAAGAGTATGCAAAGCTGTCATCAAGGCAAAGAGTGGCTACTTTGAAGAATCTCAAAAATAAAATATATTTTGATTTGTTTAACACTTTTTTTGGTTACTACATGATTCCATGTGTTATTTCATAGTTTTGATGTCTTCACTATTATTCTACAATGTAGAAAAAAGTAAAAACAAAGAAAAACCCTAGAATGAGTAGGTGGGTCCAAACTTTTGACTGGTACTGAATATATACTGCCATTGTTTTATTGAGGAACCTTAGGTGATCGGTTGATTTGCGTGTGCTTGTCGTTGAAAGCATTATTAATACCTACAACAATTGATCAAAAATGTACATTACCCAGTGGAGGCTCCTCAGAGTAGGAAGGGGAGGACCATCCTCCTCAGTGAATTTCATAAATAAAAACATTTTAAAAAACAACATTACAAAAGTTATCCTTTTTAGATAAAACTATACTAAAAATGTTCAAATGTCACCAAATAATTTATTAAAACACACAGTTTTGCAATGGTCTACAGTAGCCTAAGCAGCACTCTGTAGTGTAGCACCATGGTGTAGCCGGAGGACTGCTAGTTTCCGTCCTCCTCTGGGTACATTGACTTCAATACAAAACCTAGGAGGCTCATGGTTCTCACCCCCTTCCATAGACTTACACAGTAATTATGACAACTGCCAGAGGACATCTTCCAACCTATCAGAGCTCTTGCAGCATGAACTGATATGTTGTCCACACAATCACAGAATCAGAACTGAAAGCATAAGCTACAGCTAGCTAGCTGCTGCAGTTCATAAAATGTGGTGAGTAGTTGACTCAAAGAGAGAGAAAGACAATAGTTGAACAGTTTTGAACTCTTCAAAAATGAAGGAGAAGCGAGAGAGCAATGTATCTTTTTCACTTTCACTTAGCTTGCGAATGCAGCTAGCTAGTTTAGCTTACCCAAACACCCGGCTCGAAGACAAAGATGCTATGTTAGCTAGCTGGTTATCCAACACTGGAACTTTTCCAAGTCAAGGTAAGCACTCTATACTTCCGGCGCCGACAGAGATGGCCGCCTCGCTTCGCGTTCCTAGGAAACTATGCAGTTTTTTGTTTTTTTACGTGTTATTTCTTACATTAGTACCCCAGGTCATCTTAGGTTTCATTACATACAGTCGAGAAGAACTACTGAATATAAGATCAGCGTCAACTCACCATCAGTACGACCAAGAATATGTTTTTCGCGACGCGGATCCTGTGTTCTGCCTTACAAACAGGACAACGGAGTGGATTCCATGCAGCGACCCAAAAAAACGACTCCGAAAGAGAGGGAAACGAGGCGGTCTTCTGGTCAGACTCCGGAGACGGGCACACCGTGCACCACTCCCTAGCATTCTTCTTGCCAATGTCCAGTCTCTTGACAACAAGGTTGATGAAATCCGAGCAAGGGTAGCATTCCAGAGGGACATCAGAGACTGTAACGTTCTTTGCTTCACGGAAACATGGCTAACCGGAGAGACGCTATCCGAAGCGGTGCAGCCAACGGGTTTCTCCACGCATCGCGCCGACAGAAACAAACATCTTTCTGGTAAGAAGAGGGGCGGGGGCGTATGCCTTATGGCCAACGTGACATGGGGTGATGAAAGAAACATACAGGAACTCAAATCCTTCTGTTCACCTGATTTAGAATTCCTCACAATCAAATGTAGACCGCATTATCTACCAAGAGAATTCTCTTAGATTATAATCACAGCCGTATATATCCCCCCCAAGCAGACACATCGATGGCTCTGAACGAACTTTATTTAACTCTCTGCAAACTGGAAACGATTTATCCGGAGGCTGCATTCATTGTAGCTGGGGATTTTAACAAGGCTAATCTGAAAACAAGACTCCCTAAATTTGATCAGTATATCGATTGCGCAACCAGGGGTGGAAAGACCTTGGATCATTGTTACTCTAACTTCCGCGACGCATATAAGGTCCTGCCCCGCCCCCCTTTCGGAAAAGCTGACCACGACTCCATTTTGTTGATCCCTGCCTACAGACAGAAACTAAAACAAGATGCTCCCACGCTGAGGTCTGTCCAACGCTGGTCCGACCAAGCTGACTCCACACTCCAAGACTGCTTCCATCACGTGGACTGGGAGATGTTTCGTATTGCGTCAGATAACAACATTGACGAATACGCTGATTCGGTGTGCGAGTTCATTAGAACGTGCGTTGAAGATGTCGTTCCCATAGCAACGATTAAAACATTCCCTAACCAGAAACCGTGGATTGATGGCAGCATTCGTGTGAAACTGAAAGCGCGAACCACTGCTTTTAATCAGGGCAAGGTGTCTGGTAACATGACCGAATACAAACAGTGCAGCTATTCCCTCCGCAAGGCTATCAAACAAGCTAAGCGCCAGTACAGAGACAAAGTAGAATCTCAATTCAACGGCTCAGACACAAGAGGTATGTGGCAGGGTCTACAGTCAATCACGGACTACAGGAAGAAATCCAGCCCAGTCACGGACCAGGATGTCTTGCTCCCAGGCAGACTAAATAACTTTTTTGCCCGCTTTGAGGACAATACAGTGCCACTGACACGGCCTGCAACGAAAACATGCGGTCTCTCCTTCACTGCAGCCGAGGTGAGTAAGACATTTAGACGTGTTAACCCTCGCAAGGCTGCAGGCCCAGACGACATCCCCAGCCGCGCCCTCAGAGCATGCGCAGACCAGCTGGCCGGTGTGTTTACGGACATATTCAATCAATCCCTATACCAGTCTGCTGTTCCCACATGCTTCAAGAGGGCCACCATTGTTCCTGTTCCCAAGAAAGCTAAGGTAACTGAGCTAAACGACTACCGCCCCGTAGCACTCACATCCGTCATCATGAAGTGCTTTGAGAGACTAGTCAAGGACCATATCACCTCCACCCTACCTGACACCCTAGACCCACTCCAATTTGCTTACCGCCCAAATAGGTCCACAGACGATGCAATCTCAACCACACTGCACACTGCCCTAACCCATCTGGACAAGAGGAATACCTATGTGAGAATGCTGTTCATCGACTACAGCTCGGCATTCAACACCATAGTACCCTCCAAGCTCGTCATCAAGCTCGAGACCCTGGGTCTCGACCCCGCCCTGTGAAACTGGGTACTGGACTTCCTGACGGGCCGCCCCCAGGTGGTGAGGGTAGGCAACAACATCTCCTCCCTGCTGATCCTCAACACTGGGGCCCCACAAGGGTGCGTTCTGAGCCCTCTCCTGTACTCCCTGTTCACCCACGACTGCGTGGCCACGCACGCCTCCAACTCAATCATCAAGTTTGCGGACGACACAACAGTGGTAGGCTTGATTACCAACAACGACGAGACGGCCTACAGGGAGGAGGTGAGGGCCCTCGGAGTGTGGTGTCAGGAAAATAACCTTACACTCAACGTCAACAAAACTAAGGAGATGATTGTGGACTTCAGGAAACAGCAGAGGGAACACCCCCCTATCCACATCGATGGAACAGTAGTGGAGAGGGTAGCAAGTTTTAAGTTCCTCGGCATACACATCACAGACAAACTGAATTGGTCCACTCACACAGACAGCATCGTGAAGAAGGTGCAGCAGCGCCTCTTCAACCTCAGGAGGCTGAAGAAATTCGGCTTGTCACCAAAAGCACTCACAAACTTCTACAGATGCACAATCGAGAGCATCCTGGCGGGCTGTATCACCGCCTGGTATGGCAACTGCACCGCCCTCAACTGTAAGGCTCTCCAGAGGGTAGTGAGGTCTGCACAACGCATCACCGGGGGCAAACTACCTGCCCTCCAGGACACCTACACCACCCGATGCTACAGGAAGGCCATAAAGATCATCAAGGACATCAACCACCCGAGCCACTGCCTGTTCACCCCGCTGTCATCCAGAAGGCGAGGTCAGTACAGGTGCATCAAAGCTGGGACCGAGAGACTGAAAAACAGCTTCTATCTCAAGGCCATCAGACTGTTAAACAGCCACCACTAACATTGAGTGGCTGCTGCCAACACACCGTCAATGACACTGACTCAACTCAAGCCACTTTAATAATGGGAATTGATGGGAAATGATGTAAATATATCACTAGCCACTTTAAACAATGCTACCTTATATAATGTTACTTACCCTACATTATTTATCTCATATGCATACGTATATACTGTACTCTATATCATCGACTGCATCCTTATGTAATACATGTATCACTAGCCACTTTAACTATGCCACTTTGTTTACATACTCATCTCATATGTTATACTGTACTCGATATCATCTACTGTATCTTGCTTATGCTGCTCTGTACCATCACTCATTCATATATCCTTATGTACATATTCTTTATCCCCTACTGTGTATAAGACAGTAGTTTTTTGGAATTGTTAGTTAGATTACTTGTTCGTTATTACTGCATTGTCGGAACTAGAAGCACAATCATTTCGCTACACTCGCATTAACATCTGCTAACCATGTGTATGTGACAAATAAAATTTGATTTGATTTGACTGTACACTGTACTGCATGATGGTAGCGGGTTTATTAACGCGATAGTTCTCGTAGCTATGTTGACTATGGCGTTAGTGAATATGGTGACAATGATGTAGGCTGTGTGTAGCGGTTATGATATGAAGGTTTGGCTTGGAACAGTGTTTTCGCCTGGTCACAGACAGCTGATTTGTTGTGCACTGAAGTCCACAAGCGAAGGGAAAAGGTGAAAGGAGGAGAGCACATAGATGTGGAATGATGTGATTATGCTGTTTGTATGTGGCTGCTATGAAAGTGAAGTGTTTTTATGTAATCAGGGGTCTATTCCTACAGCTAATTCTGTTGAAAAACTTTCTTTAAACAGAATCAAACAGGGATAAACATACCTGAATTTGTCCAATAGAAACTCTCGTTTGCAACTGTTGGACACATTTTTACATCCTAGATCAGCTAGATACAGGCAAGAGTGTGCAAAGCGGTATTGAATGTGTCTCTGTCACCTTGATTACTCACATTTTTCTCTCGACCTGTGCACCTACGTTGTAAACGTTCATTCATAGGCTAGTTTTTAGCAACCTCAGGATGGGTATAGGGAAAATATGAGTATCATGTAGGAGCCTAAACCTATTGATGTTACTTTGAACTGGGTGAATGTAATATGAATGACAGTTATCCAATATGCTGTAATAGAAATAAAGCCATGCTCATAAAACAATAATCTTCAACGGGACCGACCGCTACTGACATTATCACACTCCCTTATAGAGACATTTAGAAAGGTAGTCCTGTTTCATGAGAGTCTCATTTACAAGGGAGGTCCTCCCTACCTGGACTTGCCTCTACTGATCTGCACTGTAAACATGTCTGTTTATGTAATGTAGACTTGACGACAAGTGTTCAGACGGTTGGTAAACAAGGTGTTCTATCATTGTCTGTCTGGCCACAGGTTCCCTTGGGGCCAGAATTAATGAGCTCAAACAGAAGGTGATCGCTGAGAATCCCTGCCACTTTGGTGTGGCTGTGCCGCGTGAGTCACGCGCACACTCACACACACCCAAGTGACGACATTTCACTCACACACACCCAAGTGACTACATTTCACTCACTCTCTCACACACACACACACACACACACACACACACACACACACACACACACACACACACACACACACACACACACACACACACACACACACACGTGACTTTATTTCACACACAGACACACAGAGTAAGTGGCATTGAATCCATGTTATTCTTTGGTATTGTATCTGTGAATTTCCTTTCCACCCTAGACACCACTAGAGCCAAGAAGAGTCACGAGAGGGAGGGAGTGGAGTACAACTTCATCACTAAACAGGCCTTTGAGGCTGACATTCAGAGCAACATGTTAGTTCATGCTTCTAACATTATATAGATTAGCTCATTTAAAAAAATAAGAAATAAAGGAAGGTTGTGGGCTCAATTCAATCTGCGGAAGTTCAGCGTTAAATACTGATTGAAATTTAAAGGCAACGTTCCCGCAATAGCTGAGACTGCATTCACGGTAAGCGCTGCATATGCCGCCTCAATCGGAAATGACCTTTTAACATTTCTTTTGCGGACTCTGCGACGCTTCAGCGGTACAGATTGAATAGAGCCCTTAGTATCTATCAATAATAAAGAAATGTTGTTTCTACTGCGTTGTGTTAGGCTACGTTTTGTTTGTTCAGTTTTATAGAGTATGGGGAGTACAAGGATCATTTCTATGGCACCAGTCTGGAGGCCATCCGCAGTGTGCTGGATCGAAATAAGATTTGCTTGGTGGATGTACAACCAGAGGTATGTATGTATCTCAGCCAGTGGAGGGAGAAATTGTAAGTACAGGGACGTGTACACAATCGACTGAATAAAAAACAAAACTACTACTTGCAGTGTTTATACATTATGCAACAAAAGTTTGCGTCTATGGCACAACGTGCATGTGTCTCAGGCTATTTCTGTGTAAACCATTTGAGGTTAACCCGAACCATGTGTATTGTGCCGTCCAGGATGACGATCATGACGAGTAATGTGTTCTGCTCTCCATCAGGCACTGAAGATCCTATGGACAGCTGAGTTTAAGCCTTATGTTATATTTGTGAAGCCTCGTATCCATGAGAGCCACTGCAAACGTCACGGCTCCTCTTCGTCACTCAGTGTAGGCATCACTGTGAGTTACACACACACACACACACCCACATACACACAGTAGGGACAGGAGTTTTTTCCTGATCAGGTTGCATAACCAGGAAAAACCAAACACATAGCTACACACATAGGCATAACCTTATCCATTTAAAAACAAACACATTCACCCTATCAATACACCAATGCTATGGAAAACCCACCTATCCTATAGACCACCCACACCTTTAAGTCAAACTCACCCTATGGACACACGCAACCTCGTATGGATAGCAGTCGCATCCTATTGATAATACATAGGTGTGTAGCAACAGTAAAAACTAATGCTTTTGAAAACATCTGATCGTCCTGAATCTCTCTCTTCCCCATGGTTAGGAGGAGGACCTTCAGGAAATGAGGCAGTCGGCCGTGCTGATGGGCGAGCGCTACGGCCACCTGGTGGACCGGGTACTAGTGAAGGAGGACTTGGCCAGTGCATGCGTTGAACTCCGGGACATCTTGCAGAGGGTTGAGACAGAGGTTCACTGGGTGCCTATTGGCTGGGCCCGAACCACCTAGCATACTGGCGCTACAGAGGGGCCATTGCATATAATACAATTAAAAACCAGGCCATTAGAAACTAGCGGGTGACATTGAGATAATGGGAATGGATTTGAACTTTGACGTGTTTTACTGCCATTGTGTTCAACCACTCCCGTAATCTCACAAGCCAGAACCAAATCTCAGATGCGCTTACGCTAACAGTCACAAGAGACTACCACTGCCAGAGTGATGGTGTTGGTGGTGGCAAACTGACATTGAGATGAGGGGAGAAGGAATGGGACCTTTCCACGAGGACAACGGCTATCAGTGGTGACTCAAGTGAATACGGTGGAATCATTTGGAGCAGTTTGGGTTGACAGACTCTTAATAAGAGACTTGTCGTTGCCTTTACATGTTGGATCAGAAGTATTGGCTGCCGTCACCTCAAGATCAAGTTTGCATTGCTGAATTGTGGACAGTTTAAACAGTTCCTTCATCCTCATTGCATGAGCTTGTCCTGTTTACATTATTTTTAATAGAGGCTATGTGCAATGGGGAATTGTGGATACTGGCTGAACTAAAGCATGGTAATAAAATGTTGTTGATCAGGCGGCTAAGACACTGTAAGTCCCAAATGGAAGGGTAACAGATTGTAGCCTCAGAGACTCCACAGAAATCTGCCAAAATAAAGCTCAATAACTTAATGCATCCACACACTCCTATTGAGCGTTCACCTGTATTTTGAGTAGGGCTATGCCATCCTGATCTGTAGTAGAGCATAATAATCCTAATTGGCAATGTGGCAACAACCATGAAAAAGCATATAATACTTGCATGTGAGAGTAATGGTCTTGAAAATGTATACTATTTATCAGAGCCACGCATTCTATAATAATCTAGAATGTGTACAGTAGATTAGTCTAGTAAGTACTGAACATCAAACAGAATGCAGTACAAATATTGGTTTTCAATGATACATAACAGATGTGAGCAAGATGGAGATGTGATTTCATTATGAATGATCAATGATGATTACTCATTGAACGCAAAATAATACTGAGGACTGTGTGCTTTGTGATGAAGTAATTCAATAAAATCTCTTCCTTAAAGATACAAGATGACCCTGTTGATTTGGCAGGAAGCTTGGCCCCATTGATGTCCTGGGCCGTTCGCATTACCCTCTGTAGTCCACGATCAGCTCCTTTGTCTTGCTCACATTGAGGGAGTGGTTATTGAAGTGGCAAGCTGGAACTTCCAGAGGCTTGTACACCTGACGCAGTGTGATGTGGTCCAGGTAATTGTCACACACTCACTCACTCCGTTTTGTTGTATAATAATGTTAACGTAAGAAAATTGTGCCTTTCTATGTTAGATCTGAAACCCCTATTTGCTCAACCACAGCCTTCACAGCTGCAGTCGTCTGCCTATGCTACACTGGCCGCAAAAGGTGATACAGTCAATTAAACACATGCACACGCTCCCTCTATTTAATCACATCCGCTTTAGCCAATATCAGCATAGCGGTCGTTTTGGCGGCTTCTGAAGTGGAACTGTGTTAGAGCTGTCAAATCCAAAAGCGTCTCCTGGCATTATACTTAAAGTCGCATTAACAGAAATCTAACGCAGCCCTGTTTACAAGTTTAAACAAGGGAATGTGAGATGCAATCTATACTTTGATTGGGCTGATAGAAATCCTAATTTCATTTAATGATTTTGAATTTGAGTCATTACTTCTGTGTAGCCCACACTTCCTCATTGTGAACTTGTAGCACGCGTAGGATGGTTGTGGCTTCGTGACAAGGATCAAAAGCGGCTGCTAACCGATGATTTGACAGATCCAACAGAGTCACAGGCAAAACATCAGCTATGCGGGTGTCGGCGATTAACGCTTGATTTGATTGAATCTAGGCCTTATACCCATTATCTGTTTAGTTGTAGGATTGTCAGATCTGCAGTCACAGCAGTCCTCTGCTGTGGTATTTAATTTGCCGGCTGCACCAGTTCCTCCCACACTGGCCGTGAAGGGAGAAACCTTTAAGGGGTCTTACAATTCCAAATCAAATAGCTAAATGATCCTTGGTATGTCCATCTTACAACAATTCCATGTTAGCATCTGACAAAATATGGTCAGAATCAGAACATAGATAAGATCAGGACAAAGTGTGCATGGTTTTAATAGGATTTCTGTTCAAGGTTTACCACGTCTACACATGGTATTAAAATGTCTCCCAAATTAGATGTTTTGCCAATCTGAGCTTTTACCTAATGGCTAAACAGCAAAATACCACATGGAATCTGGTCTTTTGAGTTCAGATTTATTACCATATCCAAATGTGGATCTTAATCCTGATACCATTCTGATATTGGATATGGGACCTCAGTCTGGACACTCATTTTTCTTGCTCTCACGTGTTTTTATTTTATTTTTACATGACCTGCCATAAGCATAAATACCGCCAAATTTCAAGGAACGGTGACAGGAAATGAGCATTGCATCTGTGTTACTTTGGAGGCTACATCAGTGTTAAAGCTTAAATCTGATATGGGTCACAAAAGTTTAAAAAATAAATGTGGATATGAAAATAAATGAGAATTGGGTTCTCAGGGTGGCTGTGTATACACAGGCAGCCCAATTCTGAGGTTTATTGGCAGAGACCTGATCTGATACCCCCGGTTGGTGGTCAGGAAAATCTTGTCTATACCCATCTAAAAATGTGGGCAAAATCAAGACACATGTTAGCACCAGGTATAAACAGGGCTTACTTGGCCTTCCTTAAAAAGGTATACTACAATTAAATTTGCACGTTGCTGAATCTCACCGGAGAAATCATCTGAGCAAGGGAGACACCGCCTCTGTCTCAGTATGTGTAGCCCATGTAACTGATGCTGTCTGGCCTCCCTTGATTAAAAAAAGTTATAATTAGCCAATCAGCATTGAGCTGATCTGGTGCAGAAAAACACCACGGGAGGCCAGTTTGGATTTGGCTTCAGATGAAACAAATCACTTCCTAAGAAAAACACATTTTCGGACAAACTTTCTAAACCATAGATGGAGATGGGGTTTTGGACGTGTGGTTGACTTAATTCTCTGTACAGGCCAATGATAATGACAGCGATTCTGATTTAACAATAAATGAACTTAATTGTTTTTGATATCTTAATTTTTTCAGTTTATTAAACTAAGCATATATAGCCTTGATGTGATTTTTACATTTTTAAGTTAAAATGGTGTTGGAATCGCAGAGGCAGAGCTCTTGTCGTCTTTGTGCTGATTTGAAGTAACTCAGTGTTTCTAAATCAGTTTATGGAGTAAACAGTCGAAAACATTAACTTGCTTGACCATGTTGCAGGTCATATAAATTGTGGAATGCAATATTTGCTTTGTGGACTTCAACGGACAGGTGTTGTTCTCCGGTTTTGTGAGGAAACAAACAAACGTGTGTAGTTTAATTTATCCCGCCACCGTGTGACTTGTCTTTTTTGATGGCTTTGCCTTATTGAATATCACGGTGGCGTATGAACGAATGGGTTATAGAGCAAACAACGCAATTATCAGAACATAGGTTATAATATGGCTTTTTTCACTGGCTTGGCTTCCTCAGTTATTTTACCCACGTACTGTTACTGGTTGTTTATCAAAGTCATCTGGCCAACTCATTGATCCTGTTTGTAGTATACCCCTCTGGTCTTGACTTACGCAATGCTTATCATATTCAAGACTCAGGAGAGGTAGCCTAATCCCAGATCAGTTTGTGCTGTTTAGCCAACCCCCTATGGTCTTGTTAGGTATACAGCACAACAGATCTGGAACCAGGGTACAGGAGAAGAAAAAAAATGGGGGACTTGTTTCTCAGTGGGGAGACAATTTATTTTTTAGAATGAACTAGGTAACAATTATAAACCAACCCTAAACAAAAGAAGAAAAATATACATATGTGACTTTGCGGGTAAATATCTGCGTTGGGGTCCAAAAAAAATCCAAAGTTCTACTTCCAGAGTTTCTTAATGGACATGTTCTTCTCGCTGTCCTTCTGCATAACCTGGAAAGACACAAAGGACAGGGGTCATTAGCCAGTGATCATTTACCTTATAGGGAGACATTCTCACCCCATCATCCCAGACACACTCCAATTCACATACTGCCCCCAACAGATCCACAAATAACACAATCCCTATAGAACTCCACACTTCCCTTTCCTACTTGGACAACAGGAACACTACATGAGAATGCTGTTCATTGACTACAGCTCAGCGTTCAACACCATGATGCCCTGCAAGCTCATCACTAAGCTAAGAACTCTGGGACCTGATGGGACTCCCCCAGGTGGTGAGGGTAGGCAGTGCGGTGCCAGGACAACAACCTCTCCCTCAACGTCGGCAAGACAACGGGACTGATCGTAGACTACAGGAAACGGAGAGTTAAGCACGCCCCCATTCACGTCGACAGGGCTGTAATGGAGCAGGTCGAGAGCTTCAAGTTCCTCATTTCCACATCACTAATGATCTATCATGGTCCAAACATCCCAACACAGTCATGAAGAGGGCACGACAACGTCTCTCAGAAAGACACAGCAGTTGGAACTAAAAATCTCACATTTGGACTCAGAACAAACAGGACAGATTTCCACTGGTCTAATGTCAATTGCACATGTTTCTTGGGCAAAGCAAGTTTCTTCTTATTGGTATCCTTTAGTAGTGGTTTCTTTGCAGAATTTCGACCATGAAGGTCTGAGTCACGCAGTCTCCTCTGAACAGTTGATGTTGAGATGTGTCTGTTACTTGAACTCTGAAGCATTTATTTCAGCTGCAATTTCTGAGGCAGGTAACTCTAATGAACTTATCCTCTGCAGCAGAGGTAACTCTGGGTCTTCCATTCCTGTGGCGGTCCTCATGAGAGCCAGTTTCATCATAGCGCTTGATGGTTTATGCGACTGCAGTTGAAGAAACTTTCAAAGTTCTTTAAATGTTCCATATTGACTGACCATGTCTTAAAGTAATGATAGACTGTTGTTCCGCTTTGCTTATTTGAGCTGTTCTAATATGGACTTGGTATTTTATCAAATAGCAAGCTCTCGCCTGTTCGTACAACGCGACTTTAACCAGAGCACAACGGACCTATTTATTTTTCATCCCCGGATTCCCACCGCAAACGGAACATCTTTCAGCTGGATTTTTCAGCAACTAGCTATCTAGCTAAACTGCAACCTCGGATTACTCCTGGCTAGCGTCTCCACCCACTTAGCTTGAAGCTAGCCCGGCCGTAGCACCTGTGCTACCACCGTAGCATACTCCTGAGCTACAATACCCGGGCCCACGACCGGTCTACCGATGTCATCGCATGAAGAGGAATAAACAGACTCACCCCATCGCGACGTCCCCCAAAGGCTAACTCTCTAGCCCTCGCTATCTCCCTGCTTGCTAATTCGGCCTGCTAACTGCTAGCTTGTCCAGCTCCGGCCCGCTAACTGCTACCTTGTCTAGCCCGGGCCTACAAACTGTTAGCTTGTTAGCACAGGCCTGCTAACCGCCTGAATCGCCGCGTCTCAAACGCTCACCGGACCCATATTTACTTTCTCTCCCTTTTGACTTTTAATTTGTTTATACCTTCCGGAAACCTGCCTCACCCAATGTGATACGGAATCGCTATTATTTTTTATTTATTTTTAGAACACACTCAAGAACCTCCAGAAGCTAACCAGCTAACTAGCTACAAGCTATTTAGTCATTGTTAGTTTTTTTTTTACCTGGATAACACTCGCCAGGCCAGCTTCCCTGCCCCATCCACCGCTGCCCCCTGGACACTGATCTCTTGGCTACATAGCTGATGCACGCTGGACTGTCCATTAATCACGGTACTCCATTCTGCTTGTTTGTTCTATCTGTTGGCCCCGTTGCCTAGTCTACGCCATTTTACCTGCTGTTGTTGTGCTAGTTGATTAGCTGTTGTCTCACCTACTGTTTTAGCTAGCTTTCCCAATTCAACACCTGTGATTACTGTATGCCTCGCTGTATGTCTCTCTCAAATGTCAATATGCCTTGTATACTGTTGTTCAGGTTAGTTATCATTGTTTTAGTTCACAATGGAGCCCCTAGTTCCACTCTTCACGCCCCTGATAACTCCTTTGTCCCACCTCCCACACATGCGGTGACCTCACCCATTACTACCAGCATGTCCAGAGATACAACCTCCCTCATCATCACCCAGTGCCTGGGCTTACCTCCGCTGTACCCGCACCCCACCATACCCCTGTCTGCGCATTATGCCCTGAATATATTCTACAATGCCCAGAAACCTGCTCCTCTTATTCTCTGTCCCCAACGCTCTAGGCGACCAGTTTTGATAGCCTTTAGCCGCACCCTCATACTACTCCTTCTCTGTTCCGCGGGTGATGTGGAGGTAAACCCAGGCCCTGCATGTCCCCAGGCACCCTCATTTGTTGACTTCTGTGATCGAAAAAGCCTTGGTTTCATGCATGTCAACATCAGAAGCCTCCTCCCTAAGTTTGTTTTACTCACTGCTTTAGCACACTCTGCTAACCCTGATGTCCTTGCTGTGTCTGAATCCTGGCTCAGGAAGGCCACCAGATTTCCATACCCAACTATAACATCTTCCGTCAAGATAGAACTGCCAAAGGGGGCGGAGTTGCAGTTTACTGCAGAGATAGCCTGCAAAGTAATGTCATACTTTCCAGGTCCATACCCAAACAGTTCGAACTACTAATTTTGAAAATTACTCTCCAGAAATAAGTCTCACGGTTGCCGCCTGCTACCGACCCCCCTCAGCTCCCAGCTGTGCCCTGGACACCATTTGTGAATTGATCGCCCCCCATCTAGCTTCAGAGTTTGTTCTGTTAGGTGACCTAAACTGGGATATGCTTAACACCTCGCCAGTCCTACAATCTAAGCTAGATGCCCTCAATCTCACACAAATCATCAAGGAACCCACCAGGTACAACCCTAACTCTGTAAACAAGGGCACCCTCAAAGACGTCATCCTGACCAACTGGCCCTCCAAATACACCTCCGCTGTCTTCAACCAGGATCTCAGCGATCACTGCCTCATTGCCTGTATCCGCTACGGAGCCGCAGTCAAACGACCACCCCTCATCACTGTCAAACGCTCCCTAAAACACTTCTGTGAGCAGGCCTTTCTAATCGACCTGGCCCGGGTATCCTGGAAGGACATTGACCTCATCCCGTCAGTTGAGGATGCCTGGTCATTCTTTAAAAGTAACTTCCTCACCATTTTAGATAAGCATGCTCCGTTCAAAAAATGCAGAACTAAGAACAGATACAGCCCTTGGTTCACCCCAGACCTGACTGCCCTCGACCAGCACAAAAACATCCTGTGGCGGACTGCAATAGCATCGAATAGTCCCCGTGATATGCAACTGTTCAGGGAAGTCCGGAACCAATACACGCAGTCAGTCAGGAAAGCTAAGGCCAGCTTCTTCAGGCAGAAGTTTGCATCCTGTAGCTCCAACTCCAAAAAGTTCTGGGACACCGTGAAGTCCATGGAGAACAAGAGCACCTCCTCCCAGCTGCCCACTGCACTGAGGCTAGGTAACACGGTCACCACTGATAAATCCATGATTATCGAAAACTTCAATAAGCATTTCTCAACGGCTGGCCATGCCTTCCGCCTGGCTACTTCAACCTCGGCCTACAGCTCCGCCCCCCCCGCAGCTCCTCGCCCAAGCCTCTCCAGGTTCTCCTTTAACCAAATCCAGATAGCAGATGTTCTGAAAGAGCTGCAAAACCTGGACCCGTACAAATCAGCTGGGCTTGACAATCTGGACCCTCTATTTCTGAAACTATCTGCCACCATTGTCGCAACCCCTATTACCAGCCTGTTCAACCTCTCTTTCATATCGTCTGAGATCCCCAAGGATTGGAAAGCTGCCGCAGTCATCCCCCTCTTCAAAGGGGGAGACACCCTGGACCCAAACTGTTACAGACCTATATCCATCCTGCCCTGCCTATCTAAGGTCTTCGAAAGCCAAGTCAACAAACAGGTCACTGACCATCTCGAATCCCACCGCACCTTCTCCGCTGTGCAATCTGGTTTCCGAGCCGGTCATGGGTGCACCTCAGCCACACTCAAGGTACTCAACGATATCATAACCGCCATCGATAAAAGACAGTACTGTGCAGCCGTCTTCATCGACCTTGCCAAGGCTTTCGACTCTGTCAATCACCATATTCTTATCGGCAGACTCAGGAGCCTCGGTTTTTCGGATGACTGCCTTGCCTGGTTCACCAATTACTTTGCAGACAGAGTTCAGTGCGTCAAATCGGAGGGCATGCTGTCTGGTCCTCTGGCAGTCTCTATGGGGGTGCCACAGGGTTCAATTCTCGGGCCGACTCTTTTCTCTGTGTATATCAATGATGTTGCTCTTGCTGCGGGCGATTCCCTGATCCACCTCTACGCAGACGACACCATTCTATATACCTTCGGCCCGTCTTTGGACACTGTGCTATCTAACCTCCAAACAAGCTTCAATGCCATACAACACTCCTTCCGTGGCCTCCAACTGCTCTTAAACGCTAGTAAAACCAAATGCATCACCACCCTGGATGGTTCCGACCTAGAATATGTGGACGTCTATAAGTACCTAGGTGTCTGGCTAGACTGCAAACTCTCCTTCCAGACTCATATCAAACATCTCCAATCGAAAATCAAATCAAGAGTCGGCTTTCTATTCCGCAACAAAGACTCCTTCACTCACGCCGCCAAGCTTACCCTAGTAAAACTGACTATCCTACCGATCCTCGACTTCGGCGATGTCATCTACAAAATGGCTTCCAACACTCTACTCAGCAAACTGGATGCAGTCTATCACAGTGCCATCCGTTTCGTCACTAAAGCACCTTATACCACCCACCACTGCGACTTGTATGCTCTAGTCGGCTGGCCCTCACTACATATTCGTCGCCAGACCCACTGGCTCCAGGTCATCTACAAGTCCATGCTAGGTAAAGCTCCGCCTTATCTCAGCTCACTGGTCACGATGGCAACACCCATCCGTAGCACGCGCTCCAGCAGGTGTATCTCACTGATCATCCCTAAAGCCAACACCTCATTTGGCCACCTTTCGTTCCAGTACTCTGCTGCCTGTGACTGGAACGAATTGCAAAAATCGCTGAAGTTGGAGACTTATCTCCCTCACCAACTTCAAACATCAGCTATCTGAGCAGCTAACCGATCGCTGCAGCTGTACATAGTCTATTGGTAAATAGCCCACCCTTTTTCACCTACCTCATCCCCATACTGTTTTTATTTATTTACTTTTCTGCTCTTTTGCACACCAATATCTCTACCTGTACATGACCATCTGATCATTCATCACTCCAGTGTTAATCTGCAAAATTGTAATTATTTGCCTACCTCCTCATGCCTTTTGCACACATTGTATATAGACTCCCCCTTTGGTTTCTACTGTGTTATTGACTTGTTAATTGTTTACTCCATGTGTAACTCTTTGTTGTCTGCTCACACTGCTATGCTTTATCTTGGCCAGGTCGCAGTTGCAAATGAGAACTTGTTCTCAACTAGCCTACCTGGTTAAATAAAGGTGAAATTAAAAATTTTGCAAAAATGATCAAATAAATTATTTGCATAAGTATTCAGAGCCTTTGCTATAAGACTCGAAATTGAGCTCAGGTGCGTCCTGTTTCCATTGATCATCCTTGAGATGTTTGGAACCACTAAGGCTCTTCCTATAGCTGGCCGCCCGGCCAAACTGAGCAATCGGGGGAGAAGGGCCTTGGTCAGGGAGGTGACCAAGAACCCAAAGGTCACCCAAAGTTCATCTGTGTAGATGGGAGAAACCTCCAGAAGGACAACCATCTCTGTAGCACTCCACCAAATCAGGCCTTTATGGTCAAGTGGTCAAACGGAAGCCCCTCAGTAAAAAGGCACATGACAGCCCGCTTAGAGTTTGTCAAAAGGCACCTAAAGATTCAGACAACGAGAAACAAGATTCTCTGGTCTGATGAAACCAAGATTAATCAGACCAGCTGAAGCTGTACATAGCCCACCCAACTATCTACCTCATCCCCATGTAATTTTTATATCCTTTTTGCACGCCAGTATTTCTAATTGCACATTTTCATCATCTGCACAACCTTGTTAATTTGTTCAATTGTAATCGCATCGCTACTATGGCCTATTTATTACCTTACCTCCTTACTACATTTGCATACACTGTATATATTTTTTCTATTGTGTTGACTATACTTTTGTTAATCCTATGTGTAAGTGTTGTTTTTTGTCGCATTCCTTTGCTTAATCTTGGCCAGGTCGCAGTTGTAAAACAGAACTTGTTCTCAACTGGCCAACCTGGTTAAATAAAAGAGAAAAAAAAAGATACTCATTGGCCTGAATGCCAAGCGTCACATCTGGAGGAAACCTGGCACCATCCCTACAGTGAAGCAGGGTGGTGGCAGCATCATGCTGTGGGGAAGTTTTTCTGCGGCAGGGACTGGGAGACTAGTTAGGATCGAGGGGAAGATGAATGGAGCAAAGTACAGAGAGATCCTTGATGAAAACCTGCTCCAGAGTGCTCAGGATCTCAGAATGGGGCAAAGGATCACCTTCCAACAGGACAACGACCCTAAGCACACAGCCAAGACAACACAGGAGTGGTTTCGAGACAAGTTTCAATGTCCTTGAGTGCCCAGCAAAAACCCGGACTTGAACCTGATCGAACATCTCTGGAGAGACCTGAAATGCAACCTGACGGAGTTTGAGAGGATCTGCAGAAAAGAATGGAGAAACTCCCCAAATACAGCTGTTCCAAGCTTACAGCGTCTCCCCAAGAAGACTCAAGGCTGTAATCGCTGCCAAAGGTGCCTCAACAAAGGGTATGAATACTTACAGTTGAAGTCAGAAGATTACGTACTCTCAATTAATACTTGGTAGCATAGCCTTTAAAATGATTTAACTTGGGTCAAGCATTTCAGGTAGCCTTCCACAAGCTTCCCACAATTGGGTGATTTTTGGCCCCTTCCTCCTGACAAAGCTGGTGTAACTGAGGTTTGTAGGCCTCCTTGCTCGCACACGCTTTTTCAGTTCTGTCCACAACTTTTCTATTAGGATTGAGGTCAGGGCTTTGTGACGGCCACTCCAATAGCTTGACTTTGTTGTCCTTAAGCCATTTTTCCACAACTTTGGAAGTATGCTTGGGGTCATTGTCCATTTGGAAGACCTATTTGCGACCAAGCTTTAACTTCCTGACTGATGACTTGAGATGTTGCTTCAATATATACACAATTTTCCTACCTCATGTTGCCATCTATTTTGTGAAGTGCACCAATCCCTCCTGCAGCAAAGCACCCTCACAACATGTGTAACCGTATACCTTTAGACAGTCCCCTCGCGCGAACCAGGGACCCGCTGCACACATCATCAACAACAAGTCACCCACAAAGCGTCGTTACCCATCGCTCCACAAAAGCCGCGGCCCTTGCAGAGCAAGGGGAACTACTACTTCAAGGTCTCCGAGCAAGTGACGTCACCGATTGAAACGCTATTTAGCGCACACCGCTAACTAGCTAGCCATTTCACATCAGTTACACATGCTGCCAACCCCGTGCTTCACGGTTGGGATGGTGTTCTACGGCTTGCAAGCCTCCCCCTTTTTCTTCCAAACATAACGATGGCCATTTATCCAAAAAGTATAATCTTTGTCCCCATGTGCAGTTGCAAACCGTAGTGTGGCTTTTTTAATGGTGCTTTTGGAGCAGTGGCTTCTTCCCTGCCGAGCGGCCTTTCAGGTTGTCGATATAGGACTTGTTTTACTGTGGATATAGATACTTCTGTACCCGTTTCCTCCAGCATCTTGCTGTTGTTCTGGAATTGATTTGCACTTTTCGCACCATCTGTAGGAGACAGAACGCATCTCCTTCCTGAGCGGAATGACGGATGCGTGGTCCCATGGTGTGTATGCTTGTGTACTATTGTACATATGAATGTGGTACTTTCAGGCGTTTGGAAATTGCTCCCAAGGATGAACCAGACTTGGAGGTTCACACATGTTTTTTTATGAGGTCTTGGCTGATTTCTTTTGATTTTCCCATGTTGTCAAGCAGAGAGGCACTGAGTTTGAAGGTAGGCCTTGAAATACATCCACAGGTACACCTCCAATTGACTCAAATTATGTCAATTAGCCTATCAGAAGCTTCTAAAGCCATGACATTTTCTGGCATTTTCCAAGCTGTTTGAAGGCACAGTCAACTTAGTGTATGTAAACTTCTGACACACTGGAATTGTAATACAGTGAATGATAAGTGAAATAATCTGTCTGTAAACAATTGTTGGAAAAATTACTTGTGTCATGCACAAAGTAGATGTCCTAACCGACAGTTTGTGGAGTGGTTGAAAAAGGAGTTAATGACTCCAACCTAAGTGTATGTAAACTTCCGACTTCAACTGTATGTAAATGTGATATTTTAGCTTATTAGTTTTAATAACTCTAAAAACCTGTTTTTGCTTTGTCATTATGGGGTAGAATAAGGTTGTAACGTAACAGAATGAGGAAAAAGTCAAGGTTCGGAATACTTTCCCCGAATGCACTGTACATACACTATAACCAAAATAATGTGGACACCTGCTCGCCGAATCTCTTACAAAATAATGGGCATTAATAGGGGGTGGGTCCCCCTTTGCTGCTATAACAGCCTCCACTCTACTGGGAAGGCTTTCCACTAGTAGTTGGAAAATTGCTGCGGGGACGTGCTTCGATTCAGCCACAAGAGCAGTAGTGAGGTCGGGCACAGATGTTGGGCGATTAGGCTTGGCTCGCAGTTGTCATTCCAATTTATCCCAAAGGTGTTTGATGGAGTTGAGGTCAGGGCTCTGTGCAGGCTAGTCAAGTTCTTCCACACCAATTTCGACAAACCTTTTCTGTATGGACCTTGCATTGGGCACGGGGGCATTGTGATGCTGGAACAGGAAAGGGCCTTGCCCAAACAGTTGCCAAAGTTGGAAGCGCAGAATCATCTAGAATGTAGATCTAGATCTCCCTTCACTGGAACTAAGCGGTCTAGCCTGAACCATGACAGTCCCAGAACATCATTCCTCCTCCACCAAATGTTAGTTGGCACTATGCATTGGGGGCAGGTAGCATTCTTCTGACATCCGCCAAACACATATTCGTCAGTCGGACTTGCCTGATAGTTAAGCGTGATACATCACTCCAGAGAACGCGTTTCCACTGCTCCAAAGCGAAATGGCGGTGAGCTTTACATCACTCCAGCTGACACTTGGCATTGCACATGGTGATCTTAAGCTGTTGTGCGGCTGCTCGGCCATGGAAACCAATTACATGGAACTCCTGACGAATAGTTATTGTGCTGACCTTGCTTCCAGAGGCCGTTTGTAACTCAGTAGTGCAAATTGAGGACAGACGATTTTTACGTGCTTCAGCACTAGGCGGTCCCGTTCTGTGCACGCGTGTGGCCTACCTCTTCGCACATACTCTTGTATATATTGTGTGCCTAACTCAATTACCTCTTACCCCTGCACAGACTCGGTACTATTAACCCTTGTACATAGCAAAGTCATCGTTACTCTGTATTTTTTACGTTTTAATTTACTATTATTTCTCAATTTTTTTCTCTTTGCATTGTTGGGAAGGGCCCATAAGTAAGCATGTGACAAATAACATTTCATTTTATTATCAGTGATAAGCAAAACTAAACAAATCAAGGGGAAAAGGATTTGACTGTCCATTTTAATGGCAAGATAGATTTAAGTTTGTCTGACCCAAATCTGTTTGAGCTGTATATAGTCAACTCCTATATAGTTGTCATGTCAGTTTTGGCATGACAATGACCACAGTAGTTGGAAAGACACACAGATCTGAGAACAGTATCATGACGTTGGCCTGGGGGTAGGTTTATGACAGTCATAAATGCCTCTTCCCCCCTTTTTCCTCCCTCTACCCTACTGATGTTACATTTGCAAAACTCTTGGTTAACAGAGATTCTAGGAACATCAGAAGGTGGGGAGAAATGAACTATACTCTGGTAATCCGACAAATTGAACATTTGCGGTGGTACTTAATGAATATGATGTCAGTTCGGTTGTCATCTGAGACATTCTCATCAATGATAAGATGACAAACTCTACAGTGGAAAGTATACACAGTTATCGGATTCACATGGAATTGTTGTTCAATTTAAATGTTTGAATATTAAATTATTCGTGATGGGATGAAATGTGATTTTAGCTTCTAAATCGTGAGATTTGGGTTTTCATAAGGTAGGTGCTCAATCAATGGCCCCGCCCCTGTGAAGGGACATGGGCTATAAAACTTTTCAAACACGCTCTCCTCTCCCTTCCTATATAAAGCCTTGACAATATAACCTCCTTCCCGAGGACTTGAGGACAACGTTCCGATGTCAGAATGGTTCAGATAATGACTACAGAACAAAGCCAACATCAGCGTGAGCTTTGGTTGCGAATGGTATGAACTTTGAACTCTTATTCACTACAGAAGTGATACCTCCTAGCCGCTGAGTTAGCAACAGCCGCTGCAAACGAGGGTTAGGAAGGAACAGACAGAGTATCCCATCTACCACACAACGATGTTACTACAACGTATTCAATTTACCAGCAGAGACATTCTTCAAAGGACAAAGGGCTCAGTTGGGCAACACGGCCTTCCATCTACCCCTAACCTACCGAAGCGCAGCTCAGAGTAAATATTTACTGCATTTTCCTTTTCCAAATGGGCGGTAATTTAGAATGCATAAGATACTGTATTTACGATAGCACAGCTTCGCCCTTTGTTCATCAGTCTTCCCACTCTTTCACTCAAACCCAGACCGTTTTCTTTTGTGTAACCAGCTGTCATATCTGTTCCACCCGCTAGGGACGTTTTCCTATGACGTAATTTGTAATCAAGTTCTTTAATTATGTTTAATTCTGTGTGATTAGTTAGGTATTTAGTAAATAAATAAACCCAATTTTGTATTGCTGATTCAACTTGTTAGCCAGGGTTTGTGCAGAATTTACAACTTTCAGATGAGACTGAATTAAGGTGATGATTAATATTGACTACTATTGATGTAAAATATTACTAGGTCTTTAAGAGTTTATTCGGGAAGATAACAGCTCTATAAATATTATTTTGTGGTGCCCCGACTCTAGTTAATTACATTTACATGATTAGCTCAATCAGGTAATATTAATTAGAGAAACTATTTCATAGAATAGCATGTCATATCACTTAATCCGGCATAGCCAAAGACACAACAGTATAGATATAAGAATGTACACCTAATCTCTGATCAACACTAGTTAGTAACGATATGTTAGGAATGTGGGGATAAGAGGAATAATGTAAAACCGAGACAAACGGTCTCTTGGAGAGTGATGGACAGAGAGAGAGAGAAACAGGACAGAAGACTAACCTTGGCAACAGCCATCTCAAAGTCCTCCTGGTTGACGTGCACTCTCCTCTCCCTGAGGGCGTACATCCCGGACTCTGTGCACACACCCTGAGACGTAAGAGGGAACAGAAACACACATACAGGTTTTACCATGGTGAAATAACACCATGGTAAAAAGTAATTAAGACCCACAGTGGTCAAACACTAAGGCACTCCAGAAACAGGGTCACAAATTCCTAGGCTAGGGGATGTTTCAAGATGGTTAACTTGACATATTCTGCCCTTGTGCATATGCAAGCCCTAATGTGGTGGGCCCCATTCTATAACTTGGGGAGTATCAAGTGGGTGTTCTATTATAATATTCTACAGTCATACCTTGTAAATGTAAAACCCTGTGGGACGTGTCCACTACAAAATATACACAAAATGTAAAATGGATTTTTGTTTTAGATTCCGTCTCACAGTTGAAGTGTACCTATGATAAAAATGACAGACTTCTACATGCTTTGAAAGTAGGAAAACCTGCAAAATCGTCAGTGTATCAAATACTTGTTCTCCCCACTGTGTGTGTGTGTGTGATAGATAGATATATATAGATATATATATAGCCTTCTTGGATAGGCACTTCTATGGCAGCACCTGAAGGGATAAAATGTTTCTCTTACACTTGGCAGTGGTGCAAAGTCCCCATGAGTGAAAGAACACTGAGCCAATCACGGCGCAACGCTCTGTATTTTCTGCTGGCTTGCCCCACCACCCCAGAAAGCACAGAGCTATGCTGAAACACCTGCATTTTGAAACACCCTTACTCAATAAAACAAGAGACCACATGTGACTTTATTAACTCAATTATATATATTATTTACACATTAATGCTAAAATAACATTAACCGGCAAGCCTTTTTTTGTTCTGCCCTGAATGACGTGTCGCCACTGATTGCAAGACTTAAATGGCTGTCTACCAAAGATCAACAATCAGAGCTTAGCAAATATATAAAATCAATATATTTTTAAAATGTGTATATATATATACACACATTTTAAAAATATATTGATTTTATATATTTGCTAAGCTCTGTGAAGTTGATTGTTGATCTTTGGTAGACAGCCATGCAACCGCTATTTCTGAGTAATGTTGACTACCCAATATGACGGGTATCTTTTTGGCTGCTTTGTTGTCTAAAGGCTGTTCTCAGATTATTGCATGGTTTGCTTTCTCCATAAAGTTCTGAAATCTGACACAGCGGTTGCATTAAGGAGAAGTTTATCTAAAGTTCCATGTATAATAGTCGTATCTTCAATGTTTATTATGAGTATTTCTGTAAATTGATGTGGTGCTCTGCACAATCACATGTTTTAGAACTACTGCAAAAAGTTTGTTCGGATGTGCGAGTGTCTTTTGAATTTTGGTTCCAAACTTCTTCCATTTAAGAATGACGGAGGCCATTGTGTTCTTGGGGACCTTTAAAGCTGCAGAAATGTTTTGGTACTCTCCCCCAGATCTGTTCCTCGACACAATCCAGTCTCGGAGCGCTACGGTCAATTCCTTCGACCTCATGGCTTGGTTTTTGCTCTGGCCTGCACTGTACACCTGCACTGCACACCTTACAGACAGGTGTGTGCCTTTCCAAATCAAGTGGACTCCAATCAAGTTGTAGAAACATCAAGGATGATCAATGTAAACAGGATACACCTGAGCTCAATTTAGAATATTATAGCAAAGGGGCTGAATACTTATGTAATTATGGTATCTATTTTCAATAAATGTGCAAACTTATTTTTTTTTAAATGTTCGCTTTGTTTTTATGAGGTATTGTGTGTAGATTGATGAGGAAAATTTACTTTCATCCATTTTAGAATAAGGCTGGAACTTAAACAAAAAGTGGAAAAAGTCAAAGGGTCTGAATACTTTCAAAGCCATTCATGCACTGTAACATGAATGGCCTTGAGCGCAAAATGCAGGTGTAAAATGCAGTTTATTTCTGTAAATGCGGCACCGTTTAGGCATGTAATGACAGGCTTCATTGGCGCAGGGATTGCGCGAAGGGTCTCGAGCTTCGAATCACTCCCTTTTGGGGGGGTAGCAGGCTAAAAAGTGAGAACCACAGCTCTAAGGGGTAGAGGCTAAAATACTTCCCTACTGGCCCTCATACTCTGAACCCCATTCCAAAGTGTCTCAGACCTGTGGTAGCCTTCATATGGTTGGCACATGCCAAACCGTGTCTCTCACCTTAACCTCAGCCCCGGAGGCTCCTGGCATCAGCTCTGCAATCTTCCTTAGGTTAATACCACGCGTCAGGTTCATCTTCCTTGAGTGGATCTTCAGGATGTCCAAACGAGCCTGAGGAGCAGAAATAAAATTGGACAACGCCAGAATTACGACACTATAGCAGCAAGCTGCTCACATGAAACGGAACGAGTGTCAACGCAAACACACATTTCAGAGCGTGAGGAGAGAGTGAGGATGCTGGACTAGACTCAATGGTATAAATCTTTTATTTAAAAATATTTAAAAATAATAAATAGAAAATGGTGCCAGAATACAGCACTTTGTATTTCTGATGAAACTAATGGGGCCGGAAAATGCAAGGGATCTCACTATAAGATATATGTTATGTATTGTGATTAGATACGGATTTTGCGATTCAATGTACCAAACATATTGCTCACAATATGTCTACTGCAGAGGTACAAGAGCTATGAAGAAACGAGTTTTGAACAATTAATGGAAGTAAAATAGCTGAAAACAATGGCCTCCTGATTTAAATAAAGATGGAGAACAACCATGAAGGACAAATACTGGCGTTTCGGTGCAGGTACAGCCAACTAGAGTAAAAATATTTCACTATTTTCAAAACCATAAGATATCTTAAATTATATCCTGATATGTAACTATCGATTTTTTACCGATGAGCAAAGAATCTGCGTTATATCACACGCCATTTAAAGGTAATTTCTGATTGACACGACATATGCGCCGTTTACCTTCGAGTTTCACAAACATTTCCTTTAAAAAAGGTGCATAGCTGACAAGCATGATCGGATAGAATCCCAGCCCAAAGGCAGGCTTTTACTAGTTGTATATTATTCATATTTGACTTATCATAATATTCGAGAGGCAAAAGAAAATATGTTGAAACAGTACCGACCTCTTCATTGGGAGGAGGGAACTCTATTTTCCTGTCGATGCGGCCGGGCCGGAGCAGGGCAGAGTCCAGGATGTCAATACGGTTGGTGGCCATGATGACCTGAGAAAGCACAATCACAAACACACAGTATTAGTCCTTTTGGTCATAATTCAGCCTTTTCCATATAGGCTTCTTTGGTTTGCACTTTTCTATATGTTAGGCTAACCTTATGTGATCACCTTTAAAAACATGTTCAATGCATTACTTCGCATAAAGGGGAGAAAATATATTGCAGTGTTAGAAAAGTAGGTTGTAAATTGCAAGAACATTGGACAGAAAGGGTTTAGGAAATTAACTGAACACAGAAATGATTCCCAGCTACTCTAGACCAAAAATGTGTTCTATAAATCTAACAGAATTAGACAACAAAAAAAGGCTAGTTAATTCAAATCAAAATGACTGATTACTATAATCGAGTAGCCATGCATTTACAATTGTGCAAGTTTGTGCATTTTGTTTAGAAGTTTTCTAGAGAAATGGAAACCTTTGAAATCCAGGTGCATAGTGAAAACAATAGTTAGCAATGTAACTGGCTAGCAGTCAATGTGGACTTGGGCATCATTCAAAGCAGCAGAAAAATAGAGACAAGTATGAGATGTGATGAGTATTGTACCAGAGTGATGAGTTCTAAACTTGAAATATTGTTAATTATCAGGTATCCTATTGGAATATTGAGTACCAGTCTAGTTTCTACACCAGAAGTTAATGGTTATCTGTAGGTGGAATGTATTGAGTAAAGGAAAGGCAATCACGTGGCAGGCACTGATAAGGTTTTAGAGACATGGTTTACTTCGTTGAAGCACTTTTGGCAGCCTAGAGTCTTCTTGGGTATGAGGCTACAAGATTAGCACACCTGTATTTGCAGAGTTTCTTCCATTCTTCTCTGCAGATCCTCTCAAGCTCTGTCAGGTTGGATAGGGAGCGTCGCTGCACAGCTATTTTCAGCCCTCCAGAGATGCTCGATCGGGTTCAAGTCCTGGCTCTGGCCGGGCCACTCAAGGACATTCAGAGACTTGTCCCGAAGCCACTCCTGCGATGTCTTGGCTCTGTGCTTAGGGTTGTTATCCTGATGGAGAGTGAACCATCGCACCAGTCAGAGGCCTTGAGCGCTCTGGAGCAGGTTTTCATCAAGGATCTCCGTTCATCTTTGCCTCGATCCTGACTAAAAGAAAATCCCCACGGCATGATGCCGCCACCACCACGCTTCACCATAGGGATGGTGCCAGATTTCATTCAGACGTGAGGCTTGGCATTCAGGGCAAAGAGTTCAATCTTGATTTAAACAGAACAAAGATTCTTGTTTCATGGTCGGAGTCCTTTAGGTGTCGTTTGGTAAACTCCAAGCAGGCCGTCATGCGCCTCCCGTCTGGCCACTCCCGTCTGGCCTGATGGAGTGCTGCAGAGATGGTTGTCCTTCTGGGAGGTTCTCCCACCTCCGCAGAGAAACCCTGGAGCCCTGTCAGTGACCAACAGGTTCTTGGTCACCTCCCTGACCACGGCAATTGTCCCCCAATTAAGCAGTTTGGCTGGGTGGAAAGCTCTAGAAAGAGTCTGGTTGGTTCCGAACTTCTTCCATTTAAGAATGGAGGCCACTGTGTTCTTGGGGACCTTAAATTCTACAGAAATGTTTTGTTACCCATTCCCAGGTCTGTGTCTCGACTGACAATTCCTTCGACATCACGACTTGGTTTTTGCTCTGACATGCAACTGCATGACCTTTTATAGACCGGTGTTTGCCTTTCCAAATCATGTCCAATCAATTGAATTGACCACAGTTGGACTCCAATGAAGTAGTAGAAACATCAAGGATGATCAATGGAAACAGTACGCACCTGAGCTCAATTTCAAGTCTAATAGTAAAGGGTCTGAATACTTATGTAAATAAGGCAGCTGTTTTTATTTTGAATACATTAGAAACATTTCTAAAAATCCTGTTTTCACTTTGTCATTATGGGTATTGTGTAAATGTATTAAATAAAAACATTTCATCAATGTTAGATTAAGGCTGTAACAAAACGTAGAAAAAGTTTCGGTGTCTGTATAGATTTGTAACATTTGAATTTGTATCCTTCAAAATGTATGGAATTTCAATTTGAAAAATTATATAAATTAGTTAAATATTTATCCTAAAAATCTAAGAGCGGCTTCATTTAAATTATTCAGGAACCAACGAGAAGTACTGCCTCAGTAGTGTAGCTCCTCCAGGCATGAGGTGTGAAGGGCGCAAGCCTCTCCCTTGGGAAACATTGCTAGCTGACCAGGCAACAGTGTGAAAGAAGGTAGAGCTTTGCTCCACTTCCTCCCAGGAGTCTCTTCCCTTGCTCCTGTTAACAAAAGCACCACTGGGTCCTCCAGCCTATTGCCACGCAGCAGCATGGAGAGGGTGAAGTCAACCCCACTGTTGCGCCACTGGTCTGCCAGGTCAGAATACACCAGTGACAAACAAGTTCGGCCCCGCTGCCACCGTGAGGCCCAGCGTGGAGACCAGGCGTCCCACATCGCCCATGGTCACCAGGCCGAGGGCACCTGCTCTTGATCAGGGAGATGACAAGGTGAGGGGGGGGAAGGGGCGAGCGCTCCTCTAGATGGAGCGTCTTCAGTGCCAGCTCCAAACATGTTCTTCACCAAACTGGACGACTCCTCTCATGGCCGAGGTAGAGTCATGTCACATGTACTGTTAGAGAGCCCCTCAGACTATTTTCAATTTGCTAGAGTTAAGGGTCTTGACTGTCATAGCGTGTGGTGTTGGACAACTCTCCGTACATACAGTACCAGTCAAAAGTTTGGACACCTACTCATTCTAGGGTTTTTCTTTATATTACTATTTTCTACATTGTAGATCAGTGACGAAATCAAAACATATTGAATCCTGTAACAAAAAAAAGAAGTGTTGAATCTAAATATATTTTAGATTATTCTAAGTAGCCACCCTTTGCATTGAATTGTGGTGCAAAGCTGTCATCAAGGCAAAGGCTGGCTATTTAAAGAATCTCAAATACATTTGGACTTTTTTGGTTACTACATGATTCCATGTTTCATTTCATAGTTCTACAATATAGAAAATAGTACAAATAGACCCTTGAATGAGTGGGTGTCCATACTTTTGACTGGTACTGTACATATGGTCCACCCCCACCATCCAGCGTCCTAGAGAGGGACACCGCAGACGGGTCCGAGGCGCAGGATCAAGTAACGCCTGTGGGAGGCGCTATGGTGCCCTGCCTTTACCAGCAACCAGCTGGCTGACAGTGTCTCACGCTCAAGATCTCCCCCGTCTATCTGCCCCAGATAGATGTGTGTCAGCAGCCTCAGAAGAGGTAAAAACACAGTGCTCAACATGGACAATTGCTTTCAGTCATTAAAATATTCATTTTGAAAACGTTAACAGTACTTTTGTTTAAACTATACCAAAGAGTTTCTAAACCCAGAAGTCCAACATCACAATACTTCCGGGAACGCTTCGCAAAGCAGACACGACAGACCAGACCTGGGTTTGGGAAATCAACAAGATTATTATTCCTTAGTTGTTAAATTTCTTGATTTCTAAAGGCACAACCTAGATTCGAGCCAACGTCTTAAGTAGCTGAACATGTTATTTATTGCACCAACCTCTTAAAAAGTATGGTTGGGCGGTATCCAGATTTCAATACCTTCATACCATGCATGGGCCATCCCAGGATATACAGGTATTACCGGTAGTGCACAAGGTGCGCTATTTTTAAAAGACAAAAAAAGGTAACTTACCAGAATGACAAAACTCTAACAAGTACACAACATGACCAAAGGTATGTGGACACCTGCTGGTCAAATATCTCATTCCAAAATCATGGGCATTAATATAGAGTTGGTCCAGCGTTGCTGCTTTAACAGCCTCCACTCTTCTGGGAAGTCTTTCCACTAGATGTTGGGAGATTAGGCTTGGCTTGCAGTCGGCGGTCCAATTCATCCCAAGGTGTTCGATGGGGAAACAGGTAAGGGCCTTCCACAAACTGTTGCCACAAAGTTGAAAGCACAGAATCGTCTAAAATGCTGTAGCATTAAGATTTCCAGTGATGAAAAAGCCCCAGACCATTGTCCTTCCTCCAAATTTACTGTTGGCACTATGCATTGGGGCAGATAATGTTCTCCTGGCATCCGACAAACCCATATTTATCCGTCGGAATGCAGAATGGTAAAATGTGATTAATCACACCAGAGAATGCTTTTCCACTGCTCCAGAGTCCAATGGCGGCGAGCTTTACACCACTCCAGCCGATGCTTGGCATTGCGCATGATGATCTTAGGCTTATGGCTGCTCGGCCATGGAAACCCATTTCATGAAGCTCACGACGAACAGTTCTTGTGCTGACGTTGCAGGTCTAGCAGGGCAGAAATTTTATGAACTGACTAGTTGGAAAGGTGGCATCCTATGACGGTGCCACATTGAAAGTCACTGGGATCTTCAGTAGGCCATTCTAATGCCAATGTTTGCCTACGGAGATTCCATGGCGGTGTGCTCGATTTTATACACCTGTCAACAACGAGTGTGGCCGAAATACCCGAATCCACTAATTTGAAGGTATGGCCACATACTTCTGTGTATATATAGCGTACTAAGGAATTCTCATAGAAGATGCCAGGTAAACGCTAATGAGCGATTGCAAACATTTACTACTATGACAGACAACCCAGCTCATAAAGTTATGCAAGTATCTCAAAACGCAGTTTGCAGCACACACTTAATTCAGGAGGGGATTGTCTCTGCTGCTGTTACGAAGATGCTTGATCTTGCAAGCCACTTAGCTAATATTAGCTAAACCAAGCTGGAGAGAATTGATTTGGCACATCTTAGATGGTTAAATTAATAGTTCTAAGATATATTGCTGGCAAACAGTGCATCACCTTGATCACCTCACTTAAGTTGCACTGCCGAGCGAACTCACCTCACGAAGCTCCTATTTTGCTTTTTGTGCTTCTTTGTAAACAAACACACATGGCTGGCTCAAACCTCTTAAGAAAATATATAGTACCGGTAAGCTTCATAATGAAAAATCATCTAGCGGGAGAAATGATGAACGCGATCTGCTTTTATTACCTAGTGCACAAGTTTATTATTTAAAAAAGTACTAATACTCAAAGCCCACAAAAACATAACTTGAATAATACCTAAACCAGAATAAGTCAATTCTAACAAGCGCATTGCAAACATTTTGTACAGCTTCTTTACTCCACTTTTATTTTTTTACAAGTATAAAAGTAGAGTAAAAAAAAAAGTCTTCACAGTTTGCTGCACACACAAAACTAATATTAGCCAGCAGGGCTCTTGATCCAGGAGGGGATTCTCTGCTGTTAACAAACAAATGCTTGATTTTGGAAGAGCTAACCACGTAGCTAGATAGCGAACAGCTACAAAATTAGCAAACCAAATGCACAACAATTGGCATGCTGACTGCAGCAATGTCCACCAAAGCTGTTGCCAGAGAATTGTATGTTCATTTCTCTACCATAAGCCACCACTAATGTTTTTTTTAAAATAGAATCACAACCACACGCAAACAAGCCAGGACCTCCACATCCAGCTTCTTCACCTGCGGGATGCACAGTTACCATGACAAGATCCTGAGGCCAATTGTCAATTGCCGCCATCACCTCACGTTTCAGTGTGATAATGCATGGCCCTATGGCTGTACACAATTCCTGGAAGCTTAAAATGTCCCAGTTCTTCCATGGCCTGCATACTCAGCAGACATGTTACCCATTGAGCCTGTTTGGGATGCTCTGGATCGACATATACAACAGCGTGGTCCAGTTCACACCAATATACAGCAACTTCGAACACAGCCATTGAAGAGGAGTGGGACAACATTCCACAATCAACTTCATGTGAAGGAGATGTGTCACGCTGCATGAGGCAAATGGTCACACCAGATACTGACTGGTTTTCTGATCAACGCCTCTACCTTCAGGTATCTGTGACCAGATGCATATCTGTAAATCCATAGATTAGGGCCTCATTTATTTATTTAAATTGACTGATTTCCTTACGCTAACTGTCCCTCAGTATATTTTTGTTCAGTTTACGTCGCACAGTTCGGGCCTGTTCGAATGTATTCCTAGAAAGAACTGCGCATTGAGCTCACAGATTTTTCTGGAATTCAAATAATTGAACTGACATCGGTCAATTAGATGTGTAAAAATAACCAACATTTCAGTTAGTCGCTCAGCACTATCCGAAGGTCTTAGTCAGGCTGACAATGAAGAAACACGCAGCATCTCTGACTGCCTGTGCGTTTCGGTTATTCAAGTTGTATTCATTTGAACAGGAAAAACACAAAACGAAAATAAATTGCTCAACAGGACAAGTGATGGTGTGACCAGACATCCCTGACCAGTCTCTTTTGAAAGGTCACGTTACGTGTTCTCTCCCCTTCCCCAGAGTATATTGACCGTGACGATAACATGTCCACAACATACAGTATGTGACATCACGCTCTGAACTGATATTCTATTTGTAGGACGCAAATTTGATATGAGAAACATACACCATTATTCATCTGCGGGCGGTAATGTTAGCTTGCCAACTTAGCTAATGTTAATAACGGGGTGTGTAATAATTTGCGCTACTAAAACATAGATGCAACTATAATGTGCTTCTGATCAACTATAACCAAAGCGTTACTTCGAACACAGGTTGCTTATCTCAAATTGCCATGTCAGGAACAAAGACTGTAACGTGGAGTGTGTGATGACACAGCCGCCAGAGAAGGTAACGTTAGTGATCACACAGGGAGAAGATTTTTTGTGCCCCTCTTATATAGCAACTTCGTTGTTTAGACCAAGGTGGCATAGCAGTTCAGACGTCTTTTGTCCTCGTCTTGTCGTGTCCTGTATATATATATATTTACAACTTTTTCACATACATTTTATTTTTATTCTCCATCAACTCATCTTCAAAACACTCTCCTGCAACCCGCCTCACCAATGTATATTTATAAAGTATTATTTACCTCAGATCTGTAATCCTCCAAGAAGCTAGCCAGAAACTCCAAGAAGCTAGCCTGAAACTAGCCAGAAGCTAATCCAGAAGCTAGTTCAGAAGCTAGTTAGCTCCTTTACTGGCAAATCGTTAGTATTCAGCTATCCTTTAGCCCGAAAATCTATCGCCAGTTCTGTACGGCGCAGCGCGGCTCGGAACGGAACATACCGGACCAATTTTTCTCTCCATGTCCCTGGATTTCGACTGCTCTCTGGACATTCATACCCGGATCTCACAGCTAGCTAGCTGCTATCCGTGTGACTACCGGCCTTCGTCGATTCCGGAGCAAACATCAATTATTCCGGAGCTAGCAAGCTCCGTCAATCACTCCTGAGTTCCATCAATCACACCTGGGCTGCAGTCACCTATCCGGACCCGTTTTACTGCTTTCGCGGAGCCCCACCGGGCCTTCACAACTGGACTGCCGACGTTATCTACCCGAAGGAGTTATTCGGCTGGCTCCTCCGTCGCGACGTTACCTGAACGCCCATCTGCGGCCTGCTAACCGTTAGCTGTCTTACCGGCTGCTATCTGAATAGACAATCGGACAATTTTTTTTATATATATATTTTTTTTATTATTATTATGTTTTCTTCTTGGGCCTCTATAACTATATCTATTGTTTTTATTTTTGTTGTTGTTGTGTGATTTGGATTAATCCCATCTACCACACGGAACCCCACTAATCTACTGACGGAACGCAAGAGGTAGCTAACAACAGACCTCCATCCTATGCTAGCTTGCTACCGATGCCCTGGCTAGCTGATAAATCCACCATAATTGAGAATTTCAATAAGCATTTTTCTACGGCTGGCCATGCTTTCCACCTGGCTACTCCTACCCCGGACAACAGCACTGCACCCCCAACAGCAACTCGCCCAAGCCTTCCCCATTTCTCCTTCTCCCAAATCCATTCAGCTGATGTTCTGAAAGAGCTGCAAAATCTGGACCCCTACAAATCAGCCGGGCTAGACAATCTGGACCCTTTCTTTCTAAAATTATCTGCCGAAATTGTTGCCACCCCTATTACTAGCCTGTTCAACCTCTCTTTCGTGTCGTCTGAGATTCCCAAAGATTGGAAAGCAGCTGCGGTCATCCCCCTCTTCAAAGGGGGGGACACTCTTGACCCAAACTGCTACAGACCTATAGCTATCCTACCGTGCCTTTCTAAGGTCTTCGAAAGCCAAGTCAACAAACAGATTACCGACCATTTCGAATCTCACCATACCTTCTCTGCTATGCAATCTGGTTTCAGAGCTGGTCATGGGTGCACCTCAGCCACGCTCAAGGTCCTAAACGATATCTTAACCGCCATCGATAAGAAACATTACTGTGCAGCCGTATTCATTGATCTGGCCAAGGCTTTCGACTCTGTCAATCACCATTTCCTCATCGGCAGACTCGACAGCCTTGGTTTCTCAAATGATTGCCTCGCCTGGTTCACCAACTACTTCTCTGATAGAGTTCAGTGTGTCAAATCGGAGGGTCTGCTGTCCGGACCTCTGGCAGTCTCTATGGGGGTGCCACAGGGTTCAATTCTTGGACCGACTCTCTTCTCTGTATACATCAATGAGGTCGCTCTTGCTGCTGGTGAGTCCCTGATCCACCTCTACGCAGACGACACCATTCTGTATACTTCCGGCCCTTCTCTGGACACTGTGTTAACAACCCTCCAGGCAAGCTTCAATGCCATACAACTCTCCTTCCGTGGCCTCCAATTGCTCTTGAATGCAAGTAAAACTAAATGCATGCTCTTCAACCGATCGCTGCCTGCACCTACCCGCCTGTCCAACATCACTACTCTGGACGGCTCTGACTTAGAATACGTGGACAACTACAAATACTTAGGTGTCTGGTTAGATTGTAAACTCTCCTTCCAGACCCATATCAAACATCTCCAATCCAAAGTTAAATCTAGAATTGGCTTCCTATTTCGCAACAAAGCATCCTTCACTCATGCTGCCAAACATACCCTTGTAAAACTGACCATCCCACCAATCCTCGACTTTGGCGATGTCATTTACAAAATAGCCTCCAATACCCTACTCAACAAATTGGATGCAGTCTATCACAGTGCAATCCGTTTTATCACCAAAGCCCCTTATACTACCCACCATTGCGACCTGTACGCTCTCGTTGGCTGGCCCTCACTTCATACTCGTCGCCAAACCCACTGGCTCCATGTCATCTACAAGACCCTGCTAGGTAAAGTCCCCCCTTATCTCAGCTCGCTGGTCACCATAGCATCTCCCACCTGTAGCACACGCTCCAGCAGGTATATCTCTCTAGTCACCCCCAAAACCAATTCTTTCTTTGGCCGCCTCTCCTTCCAGTTCTCTGCTGCCAATGACTGGAACGAACTACAAAAATCTCTGAAACTGGAAACACTTATCTCCCTCACTAGCTTTAAGCACCAACTGTCAGAGCAGCTCACAGATTACTGCACCTGTACATAGCCCACCTATAATTTAGCCCAAACAACTACCTCTTTCCCAACTGTATTTAATTTTAATTTATTTATTTATTTTGCTCCTTTGCACCCCATTATTTTTTTTATTTTTTATTTTTTTTTCTACTTTGCACATTCTTCCATTGCAAAACTACCATTCCAGTATTTTACTTGCTATATTGTATTTACTTTGCCATCTTGGCCTTTTTTGCCTTTACCTCCCTTCTCACCTCATTTGCTCACATTGTATAGACTTGTTTATACTGCATTATTGACTGTATGTTTGTTTTTACTCCATGTGTAACTCTGTGTCGTTTTATCTGTCGAACTGCTTTGCTTTATCTTGGCCAGGTCGCAATTGTAAATGAGAACTTGTTCTCAACTTGCCTACCTGGTTAAATAAAGGTAAAATAAAATAAAAAATAAATAAATAGCTCATTGGCTGATAGGGGTATGGCCATACCCCTATTCTGAAATCAACACGGCGAATATAACCGAAAAAGTACGAGTTTGCATCCCTGTATACTACTCTTACTATTTTCTTTCTTATTTAGAGATTAAATATATTCTTTATCTGCATTTATTGCAAATTTCTATATAATCATCGTCATTTAAAAAAAATACTGGTTCTGTCTGTTTATAGCATCACAGAAAACATGCAAATACAGATTGATAGGTTGCAGAGGGTTAGTGGGTGGGAGGACAGTGAGTAGAGGACAATAGAGTAGCAATGTGATTAGAAAGAAAGTGTTGTCAGACAGTACCAACAGGAGAGTGACAGAAATCAATCAGCGGAAAGAAGCAGTGTCAAGTGTTAGAGCAGAGGAATAGCATACACATTAAGTAAAGGTGCAGAGAGGGTGTGGTGTTGTATAGAGTGATAGTGTTATTGTAGATTAGGCCACATTATAAAGCATTAGACAACAGTGATGTATCTGCGTGTATGTACGTGTCACCCACTTTGATGTTCTTGGTGGCCTCGAAGCCATCCAGCTGGTTCAGCAGCTCCAGCATGGTCCTCTGCACCTCGCTGTCGCCCCCGCTGCCCCCCTCCAGACGTGAGGAGCCGATCGAGTCAATCTCGTCCATGAAGATGATAGAGGGCGCATGCTCACGGGCCATGACGAACAGCTCGCGCACCATGCGGGCACCTGGGATGGGGAAGACAAAGCAGCGTTATAGCCAGCAGTGTGATGTAAGTGAAAAACAAATAACAGCTTCCATTTCACCAATTGCATGGTGAGAAACATTTACCCTACTATCACTCAGTGCTCCATGAAAATGGACTGAAATGGGCTTAAACGTGCTGGAGCTGGCTAAACAGCAGCTATTTGGAGAACAGAAGCAGCAAAATCTCCCTGACATAAGGAATTACTAGACACTTGGGAACCCCGTCGAACGGTTACCAAAATGGCTGACTGATCGTTGAGGACTCACCCTCCCCAATAAACTTCTGCACCAGCTCCGAGCCAGAAACCCTGATAAAGGTGCAGTCGGTGTGGTGGGCCACGGCTCTGGCCAGCAGGGTCTTCCCTGTGCCTGGGGGTCCGTACAGCAGCACGCCCTGGTGGTGAGAAACACAAGGGAGGCTATACATCCCAAAACATGACAGAGTGCATCTCAAACATACATATTTTAGTATAATTGTGCTAGAATTAGCTGGTGTCACTTTTTTCTGTTCCTTCTGGGAATCAAGACTGCTGAGGTTAGTATGTGATAAATGCTGTGGGGCATTGACAGAATAAGACCATAGGACAACCCCAACACGATATGAAAAAGTCTGAAAAACATTTGATTTTGGGAGTGTTGCGTCTGTCCTTTAAGACCGTACAAGGTCAACTCAAATGCAAAAAGCAATTGAGTTTACCTTCAAAGCTCAGTGCGTACTGGGTAACATATACAGTTGATATGACCTGTGAATTAACCAATAACCCAATAAAGGGCTTATCCCTTTTGGGCCACCCACCTTGGGCTGTGCAATGCCGAGAGCCTCGAAGAGCTCTGGGTGCTTGACTGGCAGCTCGATCACTTCCTTGATCTCCTTGATCTGCTTGTCCAGACCACCAATCATCTCGTAGGTGGAGTCAGGTACCTTCTCCACCATCATGAGCGAGACCAGCGGGTCCACCTTGTTGGGCAAGATCTTGTGTAGGGTGTAGCTGTCGTTGCGCAGCGCCACACGGCAATTTGGAGTCACCTGGTAGGAATGGTCAGCGGGGTAAATCAGTGTGATACAGTCCTGAATAATGAGGAAGTTTGTTGCATTTATTCTTAATTTCAGTTGTGTTTCCATGTCTTTTCTTTCTGTCCAGCCACCTGATTTGGATGGGGTCATTTGTTTTTCAACTGAATTTTGTTCCCTTAACAGTCAAACCAATTTGACAAAAACAAATATTATAGTTCAATTATTGGTTGTGTGTTACTAATCTGTACGTACACAGATGTACATGTACCTTTATGCATATAACATTAAGTTCTCATCACATTGGGGTCAAATATCAACAACGTGTCCATACTTACATCATTGATGTCAATGTTCTTATCCACATCCACCACAAATTTCCCCTCTGGATGGACCTGGAGACAATTAAGTAGGTACAGTAGACTGTCAGTGTCATCTAGATGCAGCTACAGCGTACCACCGTAAAATTTGTTATGTCTAGATTTCAGCAAAACAAGGCTACTCTACACACCTTGACCAGCACTTTCTTTTTGTCCATGGCCCTCACCACCTCTCCAACATATGAACCTTGCTCCTGTAGCAACTGCAGCTCCTCACGAAGGAGACGCACTAGGGACAAAGCAAATAGATTTGAACATTGACTGCCAATTCATAAAGTGCATGTTTTGTTTGAGTACAATCAATTTACTTAGCCGAGAACATTTCTATTTTATAAGCCACACAATTACTGCTACAATTAAGTACTAGGTAGTCACACTGAAGAAGAAGTTCAGCTGTTCTTTTTTTCAGTTAAAAAGTGCTGGATAGTTAACAATCATTCCTACCTTTTGCATTGAGTTCATTCCTCTGAGCCTGTAGACGTCTGAGATTCTGACTTTTGTCATTCACTGTCAACTGGAAGCAGAAATACCAGATACTTCTTATCTTGACAAAGGATATTAACAGTGTCACAATGGTGTCAATAGACAACGTGTAGCTAACAGTCAATTTAATGAAAATCGTTGTTTGCTTACCTGTAACTCTTCTATTTTAGACAGGTAGTATTGCCGGAGACCAGAACCACCTTTACTGTCCTCCATCTCCATCTGCAAAACAGACATGCATTAACAGTGAGATCTTTGTTGTCAAGTAAACAACGTAGCTAGCTAACGTTAGCTTGCTGGCTAATCAGCTAACATCATGGTGGCTAACGTTGTAGCTAGCTGTACAGGCCTAATTATATAGCAAAACCCGAAACTAACCTAACATTTTCCAAATACTCCTCTTGGAAATAGCCAGCAAAATATTTACTACAGTTAACTGACATGGTTAATACACGCAGCTAACGTCAGCTAGCTACAAAACGTAAAGTATTTAAAAGTATATTTACTAAAGAAGCTAACACGTTAGGCGTAATAGCTAGTTAGCAATACTTTTGTTAATTATACTTAACTTATGCTGAGTTATTTACAGCCACAAATATAAGGAATGTTACTGAAGCAAACGATCAATTAGAGTAGCTAACGTTAGCTAGCTTTCTAGCTTGCTAAAAGTGCATAACTAACGTTAGCTAGCTAGTTTACAATGAGACAGCAAACCGTCAGGGTTCTCTATTTTGACAACTGTTTTGGTCTCTTCAAAACGGTTACATTAACTTCTGACAAGTACCAACTTCACAGAACACATTAAGTGTCTCTATTCAATGTCGTATCTACAACATTCCCACAAGTGTGAACATATAATAAATTAAGGACAAAAAAAAATCACTTACATGATGGTCCATTCCGTCCAGCGCCATCTTAACTCTAAACTTCCGGTGGACGAAAGCGTACTTCCGAAATACAAATCTCTTCTTCAGTAAATGTTTTACAATTAAAATTGGAGCCTACTGCCGCCTGCTGTACTGGGGGTGTAGTACAGTCAAACACTAAACTGAAATGAAGGTAATAATACTAAAAGCAAGTTTATGATCGTGTGTCATTTTTGCAAATACCATAACTATTTTGAGAAGCTGTGCCAGGCAAAATGTTGAAGACTCTAAAATCTATTTGCATAGTCCTTGGAGTGGGCCTGATATACCATATTAGCTATATCAATATGGTGCAATTTACATTCACTGAGTGAACAAAACATTAGGAACACCTGCTCTTTCCATGACAGACTGATCAGGTCAATCCAGGTGAAAGCTATGATCCCTTATTAACGTCACCTGTTAAATCTACTTCAATCAGTGTAGATGAAAGGGGAAGAGACAGGTTAAAGGAGGAGTTGCAAGCCTTGAGACATATATTGTGTATGTGTACCATTCAGAGGGTGAATTGGCAAGAAAAATATATTTCAGTGCCATTGAACGGCGTATGGAGTGGGTGCCAGGCCGGTTTGAGTGTGTCAAGAACTGCAACACTGCTGGGTTTTTCACACTCAACAGTTCCCCGCTTGTATCAAGAATGGTCCACCACCCAAAGGACACCCAGCCAACTTGAAACAACTGTGGGAAGCATTCAAGTCAACAAGGGCCAATATCTCTGTGGAATGCTTTTGACACCTTGTAGAGTCCATGCCCTGACGAATTGAATTCTGAGAGCAAAAAGGTGTGCAACTCAGTACTAGGAAGGTTTTCCTAATGTTTTATACACTCGGTGTGTATGATAAATAATGATTTAAGTTTTGAATGCATTTGAAAGAGACTGGCATAGACAAGTTTATTCAAGCCAACTCCTAGCAGCACACAAGGACATACACGTGTAGTTAGTTTGGCCGTTATTGGAGAGTAATAAACAGGAAAGACCAGCCATACCGGTTTAAGCAGTCCTTTTCTGTAAACGGCAACAGGCTTCTTAACCAGCCTGAACACGAACACATTGGGCATGCACGAGGCCAGCTCTTAAGCCTCCTCTGTATAGCTTAAAATATAGCCTGGTCCCAGATCTGTTTGTGATGTATAACCAACACCTTTAAAAAATATATATATATTTAAAAAAAATTACAAACAAATCTGTATTTTGGATGTAAATGGCATGTTATGGAAGTGTCCAGACACTTTTTTTAGCAATTTCACATGTTTTTGAGAAACTTACACCAACAATATACTTCCTCATCCTCGTTCAACAGTATGGGGGCTTGAATAAAACAAACAAAAGCACTAAAAACACCCAAATACATCCTTTTAGAAACGGGAACACATGAAATTGTGTTATTCTGAACTTTATCAGCAAATCGCACAAAATGGAATTTAACGTTACGGATATCGTTCGGAATGAGACAAATTCACTTGTACAACATCTGAAAGACCTGCATCACTGTACTTTCCATTTCTAAAATTACTTTCGTTAATGTTTTATTTGAGCACTCATACGGCAGAATGAGAAAGTAAATCGCTGGTCAAATCAAGTGAACTAGCAAAAAAAACGTTTGGGTACTTCTACAACATGCCATTCACATCAAAAATTCCAATTTAGTTGTAAAAAAGTAAACTTCTTTAAAAGTTCATTGTCATGCTAAAGTTTGGCAATGACAATATGAGTTTGCTGTACAAACAGATCTAGGACCAGTGAGAAAGCTAGAGGCATAAATACACTATATATTCACACGAAAGTATGTGGACACGTCTTCAAATTAGTTGATTCGGCTATTTCGCCCACACTCGTTGCTGATGGGTGTAGAAAATTGAGCATGCAGCCATGCAATCTCCATAGACAAACATTGAGCTGTCCCGGTCAACTGTAAGTACTGTTATTGTGAAGAGCAATGTTGAGGAGCAACAATGGCTCAGCCATGAAGTGGTAACTCACACAAGCTCACAGAAAGGGACTGCCGACTGCTGAAGTGCGTAAAAATAGTTTGTCCTCGGTTGCAACACTTACTCCTGAGTTCCAAACTGCCTCAAAGCAATATCAGCGCTAACTGTTTGTCGGGAGCTTCATGAAATGGGTTTCCATGGCCGAGCAGCCGCACACAAGCCTAAGATCACCGTGTGCAATGCCGAAGTGCCGGCTAGAGTGGTATAAAGCTTGCCGCCATTCGACTCTAGAGCAGTGGAACTAGATGTTCTCTGGAGTGATGAATGACACTTCACCATCTAGCAGTCCAACAGACGAATCGGAGTTTGGAGGATGCAATGCATCCAATGCAGAATGTCAACAAAAGTTTGGTGGAGGAGGAATAAGGGAGGGAGATCTTAATGAAATAGCATGCAATGACATTCTAGATTCTTTGCTTCCAACTTTGTGGCAACAGTTTGGGCAAGGCCCTTTCCTGTTTCAGCATGACAATACCCCTGTGCACAAAGCGAGGTCCATACAGAAATGATTTGTCGAGATCGGTGTGGAAGAACTTCACTTGCTTGGAGAGTCCTGACCTCAACCCCATCGAATACCTTTGGGATGAATTGGAACGCCGACTGCGAACCAGGCCTAATTGCCCAACATCAGTGCATGAACTCACGAATGCGCTTCTGGCTGAATGGGAGCAAGTCCCTGCTGTAATGTTCCAACATCTAGTGGAAAGCCTTCCCAGAAGAGGTGGAGGCTGTTATAGCAGCAAAAGGGAGGACCAACTCCATATAAATGCCCATTATTTTGGAATGAGATGTTCGACGAGCTTGATGTCATTGCATGCTAGGAATATGGGACCAAATACTTCACTTGACTACTTTAATATATTAAGTGAATTTGTCCAAATACTTATGACACCTTCAAAATGGGGACTATAGAGTTATTTCATTTCTAAAACATATGTATGAATACACACTCAAATAAAAAAAAGTGACATTCTGTACTGTCGCCTCATAAAACATCTCAAATCCAAAATGCTGGAGAATAGAGACCAAAAATGTGTAAGGTTTACTGTCCAAATAAATAAGTAGAAATGTTTCTTCAAGTATATTTATTTTATGAAATATTCCAAAAGGCACCCCCGAGTATAATTGTATAAAAGCTTTCAATTGAGGATACAAAAACATGCAAACTTCTACAAAGATATCGTAGAAAATCAAGCGGAACAGGCACAGCAGTGAGATTCCTTGAAACGTAACTGCTCTCTTTCACAAGAACAATTTTGGCACTGACAAAAATCAGATTCTTGGAATGTTCATAGGCATTTAGACATTTTCCTAAAGTAAAAACCTGCATATAAAACATTCAAGCTACACTGAAAAAAAACCAACACAGAATGTGTTTCATGAGCTTGAAACAAAAAGTCCTGTACAAACAAAAAGCTGATTTCTCTCAGTTTCTGCATGTCCAAGTGAGTGAGCATTTTTCCTTTGCCAAGATAATCCAGCCATCTGACAGGTGTGGCAAATCAAGAAGCTGATTAAACAGCATGATCATTACACATGATCATTACACTACACCTTGTGTAGGGTACAATAAAACACCACTTTAAAAATGTGCAGTTGTCACACAACACCACAGATGTCTCAAGTTGAGGGAGCGTGCTGAGTGCAGGAATGTAATGTTGTTGCTTTTTTTTTTTTAGATCATTTGGCAGTACATCCAACCGGCCTCACAACCACGTGTAACCATGCCAGCCCAGGAACGCCACATCCAGCTTCTTCATCTGCAGGACCATCTGTAATAAAGCCCTTTAGTGGGGAAAAACTCATTCTGATTGGCTGGGCCTGGCTCCCCAGTGGGCCTGGCTCCCCAGGCCCACCCATGGCTGCACCCCTGCCCAGTCATGTGAAATCCATAGATTAGGGCCTCATTTATTTATTTCAATTGACAAATTTCCTTATATGAACTGTAACTCAATAAAACCTTTGAAATTATTACTATTATTAAATTATGTTGTTTACATTTTTGTTAAAAATTGATTAAAGGGATAATCCAACCCCAGAAATTAAAGTCATGTAAAGCCTGTCAAATTGGGGAAAGCCTGTTCTATCACTGGGTACAATAAATGATTTAACTCCTAAGTGGTCAGTCTGTGAAAATCGTGTAGGAACGTATCATAGCTACATGGTTCTTTTCACTGGAGATAGTGTTATCCCCCATTACATTTAATAGCGCTTTTAAAACAATTACCTGCACTCCAGATCGCCAAATCTGCCAATAGATGGTATGGGCATACTTCTCTAGAACACATCCAGCCATTTATACTGGCATCACAAAGTTAATATTTTGCTTAGATGTGCTCAATCTAAACAATGTACCAAATTATTCAACCCAGTTTCTCCTTCAAGTACCAATGCTGTGGGCCAATAACTGTATGAAGCTCTGGGTAGAGACGAACTGGAAGTTAACTCTGTTTAAGACTCCTAAATTGACAGTGCAGTTTCTCTAGGTGATTTTACAGGTAGCTAGCTACCTCACATGCTGATATGGATTGGCATTATTTTTCATTACATAGTGTTATTTAACTGTTAATCATAGGAATTTGTGGTGGATTATCCCTTTAAGACTTATATGAAAATACAATGGTGGACAACCATATGCACATTGTGAAGTACTACTATGGTTTGGATTCTTATTAATTCAAATAACAGTTTCAGACTTCCTAAATTAAGTTAAAGGGATACTTCAGGATTTTGGCAATGAAGCCCTTTATCTACTTCCCCAGAGTCAGATGAACTTGTGGATACCCTGTTATGTTCCTGCGTGCAGTTTGGAAGTTGCTAACTAGCGTTAGCCCAATGCCTGGAAGTATATGGAAACTATTAGCATGCTAGTAGATACCATAGACTTCGTCACTGCGCTAACGCTAGTTATCAGTGGCTCGCGATACTACCTCTAAGTTCCTTATACTGGATGCAGAGACAAACGGTATCAATGAGTTCATCTGACTCTGGGGAAGTAGAGGGCTTCATTGCCAAAATCCCAAAGTATTCCTTTTAGGGAGACCCCCTTGCACCCACCCAAACTGCCAATCTTCCACCCCCTTGGAATTCAGACAGTGAAATACCCTAACAACCAATCAAAACAGCATGTGAACAGAATAACACAAATCCAAATTGACTGAAACAGCTGGACAAAGTGGGCTCCTTTCCTAGCGAATAGAACAGCCCCTTTACCAGCACTACGATTTCCTGAGTGTCCTGTCCAAACATGGATTCTAGGATATTATTCTGTATTTCTAACAAGCGTTGTTTGTGTAAAGGCTACTAGGCTTTAGGTACTTTCCCCTAACTAAATCATCTCCATAGCTTTGAAAAACTATGGTAAAAACACACAACAAAATGGCACACAAGCATTGGTACTGTCAAGTTGTTTTGACTCAAGTTAAGACATCATAAGCAAAATGTGGGAAGAAAGCTACAAACTCATTTGTACATCTTGCAATATTATAAAAGGCAAATATTTGAGTCAGCTGGCTGTCAAACAGTATCCCTCGTAATGTGGAGAAAGACGAGACTAAGCAAGACCATGTAAAATCATTAATTTGGTCTCAAAGTAATTACTTTGAAGAAAAAATGCTACTAACAGTTACCAGCAAAGTACTCAAAAGCCTTTACCCTGCTGAAACCATTGCACCAAACCATTCCCATAAGGACATAAGGCTTTGTGATTGAAAGACACATTAGCTGCAAAATATATATATATATATATATATATATATATATATATATATATATATATATATATATATATATATATATATATAAACATATGCTATTACAAAGTGGTTGAAAAAGGCAATGCGAATTGATAGAAGCGGATTCCAGTTCTGTGGTTGTGTTTTGGATATGATTAATGTAAAACTGGGAGTTTAAGACAATCTTAAAATGTGCCTTGTTTTGTTTTAGTGGACTGGGGAGCTACGCTCCATAATGACTCAGGTGAGTCGAATTCCCAGCACCTGCTCCAACTCCTGTCTTCTCTGCTGCACCTAAGACACAGAAATGTGTATATTTTTAAAGTGATAGTTCACCCAAATTTTAAAAATGACATTGGCTTTACTTACCCTGTTCACAGTCTATGGACAAGGTATGACAGAAATCCATGCTTTGATTTAGTTTCCTTGGTACGGTTTCTAAATGCTAACATTTTAGCATTCGTGACACAAATCACATTCAAGTCATGGTATCGATATTAGCATTTTTTTTATATCCAAGTCAAGTGTCTCAAATTGCGAAAAACGCTAATATCGGTACCATCATTTTGAAATCATCTAAGCAACTTTGAGTCATAATTACATTTGAGATACTTTTGGAAGATTTGGATATGAAAAACACTAATATAGGTACCATGACTTGAATGGGATGTGCCACAAATGCTGAAACGTTTGCATTTTTTGAAACAGTTCCAGAGAAATAAAACCAAACCATGGACTGCGGTCATACCTTGGCCATAGACCGCTTACAGGGTAAGGAAATCAATGTGTAATTTGGGTGAACTATTCCTTTAACAGTGAAACAGCATAGTAAGCATTATAAACGTCGACCAGCCCAACCTACATAAAACATCCTAAAAGTATTCGTACAGGTGTGTCAACCTTGTTCCCTTTTAGTGATAGACCAATACAGAGTGTACTGCACAGATACAACAAATATAGCCCTAATGAAAAATATTGCGACCCATCATCCATCCAATGGTGCTGGATTCCTACCTTAGAGTAGACGTATCGGCCCACAGCTTCTGGCACCCAGGGGGCCTGGTAAAACTCAGTCCTCCTCTCCTCCTCTGGGTTACCTGCCACGTCCGTCATCAACTGAGAAACAACAATACATTTACAGGTAAGTGTACAATACTTCAATAACTTGGTCCACCATCTCAAATCTCCTCTACACAACAAGGAGAAGAGGATATGCATGCGTGTACATTACATTCAAGGCAATGGATTCCTATACATACATTCTATTAAGTAGGACAGATGCACAAGTCATTGGATTTATATTGTGAAAATATTTGGCTTTGGAAGTGTGCGGAAAAGAACCAGAGAGAGAGAGAGAGAGAGGAGCATCATTTTGGAATGGAATGCAACCCTTGATGCCAAGTTATTTACAGTTGGTCAGTACCTTGAGGTCTCGACTCTGGGACTTGAGCCAGTCCTGAATGAAGTCCTGCGGTTTGTTGCTGAAGCTCAACATGAAGTCTCGCTGGGTCTTCAGTTGGTTAATAGACTCAATGGTCTCGTGGATCTGAGAAGAGTCGAGTGAGGACATGCCTGATGAGATACTAGAAATTACATGAAGACCTGTATGTTTTTAATAGTTGGAAAGGCCAGCCCTAATAAGCCTGTATCCAGATATGTTTATGCAGTCTTGCCAACTGTCTTGGCTATACAGCACAATCTTATCTGGGACCAGGCTAAGCACTAGCCGTGTTGATTCAATGATTTTGTCATCCATCACCTAATAAGAGAAATGGGCAGACGCTCAAACATTGCACTTCAAACTAAGACCTGAGCAACAGAGGCGCTCCCAATTTACGAAGATATCTACTCACTAGTTCTGTCATGGAAGTTTTATTAGTCACTCAATGAAAACATGCAGACACTGCTGGCTGCAGCCACTCAAAAGAAAGGGTTATTGCCAAAAGCTTCCACTGACTTAAAGGTTCTGAAACAGTCTGGCATTATAGTGGTCAGGGTTCCAGACCTCTTAAGGATCAAAAAAGTTTATTCAATTCAAAATCGACCTTCATCTCCAGGGTGGCGATCTCCTGTTGATTGGTAGTGGAGGACAGGAAACTATTCATCTGGGCCTTCAGAGGATCGTCCACCTCCACGTCAATGTCGTAGCACGCTGTCTTCTTCTGGTCGTTCGGGTCCACGCTACAGAGTGGTGAGAATAGAACAGAGACGTATTAAGACAGTCGTAATCGGTTTTAAGGGACGAACACAGAAAAATCCCTTTAATTTTTTTGTTGTTGCATACATTAAATGATTAAATACAGATGTAAGAAATGATATCCCAGACTTTAGCCTGACTATGATATTACTAAGCTATGGTAATAAACTAATGAACATGGGTTTTAGGAACACTTCCAATAGGTATTAGATATCAGTATGGGGGCCACAACAAGAACGCAGATTGTGGGCCGCAAGTTTTAGATCTCTTGGCATATTCCCATCCATTCCGCTCAGATCTATACAAGCACAAGGGGTAGGTGTCGATTTGGGTTTGGTTATTAGCCACTCATACACACCTGATCATGTGATTGATGATGATGGGGTCAGGATGCTGCAGCAGGCCAGCCAGCTTCATGGGAATCTCAGAGAACCGCATACGTGTGCAGCCTAAAATCTGCAGTTCAGACAAGTTAAAGGGGTAGTGAACCGTTTAAGTAAAGCTTATTTTTTCGATTTACAAAAAAACATTCCTTTAGGACAGGGGTGTCAAACTCACTCCATGGAAGGCAGAGTTTGATGTTTTGTTATTTTCTTAATTTGTGTGTTATATTATATGTTCCGAACTGATCAGGGATCTTAATTGATCATTTAAGGCAGGAGTGAAAACCCATAGACACTCGGCCCTCCATGGAAAGAGTTTGATACCTGTGCTTTAGGACAGTGGTTTAAAAAATAAAATCTCTCCCCTGGGACCCCCCAGATGTTTCACAATTTTGTTGTAGCCCAGAACAAAAATATAAACGCAACATGTAAAGTGTTGGTCCCATGTTTCATGAGCTGAAATAAAAAGATGCCAGAAATTGTACATATGAACAAAAAGCGTATCTCTCAAAATGTTGCACACAAATTTGTTTACATTGTTCGTGAGCATTTCACCTTTGCAAAGTTAACGGAATATCAAGAAGCTGATTAAACAGCATGATCAATACACCGGTGCACCTTGTGCTAGGCACAATAAAAAAAGGCCACTAAAATGTGCAGTTCTCATACAACACAATGCCACAGATGTCTCATGTGTTGAACTTGCATGCAATTGCCAGAGAATTAAATGTACATTTTTCTACCATAAGCCGCCTCCAAAGTCATTTTAGAGAATTTGGCAGTACGTCCAACTGGCCTCAACCACAGACCCCATCTATGGCGTCATGTGGGCGAGCAGTTTGCTGATGTCAACGTTGTTAACAGTATGCTACATACTGCATTGAATCAATACTAATTTGAATAAACAGATTATCATGCCATTCATCTGCAGCCATCACCTCATGTTTCAGCATGATAATGCATGACCCCATGTCGCAAGGATCTGTACACAATTCCTGTAAGCTGAAAACGTCACAGTTCTTCCAATGCCTGCATACTCAGACATGTCACCCATTGAGCATGTTTGTGATGCTCTGGATCGACGTGTAAGACAGCGTGTTCCAGCTCCCGCCAATATCCAGCAACTTCGCATAGCCATTGAATAGGAGTGGGACAACATTCCACAATCAAATGCAAAGGAGATCTTGCGCTGCATGAGGAAAATGGTGGTCACACCAGTAACGGAATGTTTTATTTTTTACGATATCCACTTGGTATTTAGTCTTGTCCCATCGCTGCAACTCCCCGCCTCATGGGCCTCCTGTTCGTCTGTGACACAGCCTGGGATCGAACCCGGGTCTGTAGTGATGCCTCATACACAGCGATGCAGTGCCTTAGGCCGCCGCTTTTATTATTTATTTTTATGGTATCTGTGAGAAACGGATGCATATCTGTATTCCCAGGAGTCAAGGGCTTGATGACAAGTTGAACCAACTTGCTAACGGCTGGAGGCCCCCGAGGAGATGTTTGAAAATCCCTGCTTTAGGACAACTGTTATCACACACATTCTACCAACCTAAATTGGCTCTACGTAGGAGTTTCATTCATTGTGGAGTTAATTTTGTTTGCTGGTATTTCTGCATGTTTGTGTTGTATTTATGTCAAGTTGACAAATGGTTGAGAGCTTTCACAATTGCTTTCTAAGGCTACATGACAAGTAATGTTTAAATTACAGTTCACACCCCCCAAAAAAACACATTTTGTTATTGTTTTTATCCCACAAAAGTCTAAATTTGAGCTGTAATCGATTGAGGACTGTGTGGTTTGTTGTTCATACTATATCTACATTAAGATAATTCTGCAGGCCTCAAAAAACATTGGCGACATCCAATTCAACACTGACAATGTTCAATTGAGAGGAATTATCCCTTGAAGACGTGAGGCCCTTTGCTCCACTAGGTGCCATCATGAATAAGTAAGTCATCCCTTTAAGATTTAAGGGCTTGCACCTGTCTGAAGTAGCGGTTGCAGTTGATGTACTCCTTCTCGTGGCTGTCCTGCAGCTTGTTGTTCTTGATGTAGAGCCACAGCGCCTGCATGATGCTAGCCCGTGTCTGGGTGTGTACACCTAGCAGCCGGGCCAGTCTTGGGTCCAGCTTGTACTGTGGGGGCTGTGTGAAGAGGAGGTGGTGAAAGAAGAGGTAAAGGAGGAGGGGAGAAGGAAAAATGCAGAGGAGAAAAAGGAGGAGGGAGATGAACACACTTCATCACATCGTCTCTGTTGGTTACTGGAAATTTAAACATCACTATTCAACCCTCAAAATCAACATGCAGATATTAAACACATGTTTGAAAGTATAGTACTTCAAATGTGGTAATGCCAGTTTGGCTTTTTAAAATTGGCATGCCTCCACTTCCCTAAAATGAAATACATATTGCGAAAGGGCTGACAGTCACATCTGCCATGCATCCTTCAGTTGACCTTCCCCCATATCTATTTTCAGGATCATGTTCATTACGGAAAGCAACGGAAAATATTTTAAAACGGAAAACAAAAACGTGCGTTTCTTACTGGACAGTTAGTCCCTCCCTGTTTCAGTCAGTTTTCTTTGGTTTGGTGCCTAATTAATAATAATTATTGATTGGATTTATATAGCACTTTTCTACCAACTGCGGTACTCAGTGCTTTACGTAGTAGGGGGAAACTCACCTCATCCACCACCAATGTGTAGCACCCACCTGGGTGATGCACGGCGACCATTTATGTGCCAGAACGCTCACCACACATCAGCATTCAGTTGGAGAGGTGAGGAGTGATCTGCCAATTAGGAATGGGGGGGATGATTAGGTGGCCATGATGGAATGGGGCCAGGTTGGGAATTTAGCCATGACAACGGGGTTAACACCCCTACTCTTACGGTAAGTGCTATGGGATTTTTAATGACAGGACACCCATTTAAAGACCCATCCGAAAGATGGCACCCTACGTAGGGCAATGTCCCCTTCACTCTCCTGGGCAATTTGGATCTCCTTAGACCAGAAGCCCTTCAAAACACCACTTCCAGCAGAATCTGGTCTCCCATCCAGGGACCGACCCTGCTTAGGTTCAGAGTTGAACCAGTAATGGGATACAGGGTGGTATGCTGCGGGCAAACATGACCCTGATAACGTCTGAGTGACTACGTAGTAATAACAGTCAAAACATACACCACAATTTTATGAACAAAATTACAATCACACATGTGATAGCATGTGACATTTCACCATAGCTACTCTGGTTTATTGGTACTGTAATGTCTACGTGTTACCATGCCGTATTACACATCTGTGTGTCAGTATTAACTTCGTTTTTAGAGATATTGAGATCTTTTCAGTGATAAGCACCATTAATATTAGCAGCACAGATGCACCGCTCTGTTCCAACAGTGGGAAGGATACCTACACACAGCCTGGAGCTGGTGAGCTGCGGGAGAGCAAGAGATGAGTGTGGGCAGACAGGCTCTGCTCCGGCGCCGCCTCTGATCACACCCTTGCTTCCCCATAGCTAACCAGTCACCACCAGCCTTTATTTAGCTACCCTTTGACTGGCTAGGAAACAAGCTGCTTTACGACATAAAAACAATAGCAGCATTGAGTTTAATAGTTAACAGTCTAGCTGTGTTTTTCTCCCCCTTGAGTATAGAAAAGTAGGCTGGCTTTGAATGTGTAGTCTCGCTCAACCCTCCCATATTCGCCACTGCATTTCATAGCCAGGTTCTGTAGCCAAGTCTCCCTCTTTTCCTCAGAAAACCGCCTGATTCTAGCCCTTACAGCTAAAAAGGTATGATCAATAATACGGTTGCGCATTGGCGCTTGGGCATATACATTCATAAAGCATAGCGTGGGACAGTTCAAAGACTATGCTACTTGCGGACTGGACCGTTAACCATTTGTTTAGGCTACATCTTGTTCAGTCATGTTCTTATTAGCCAACTATAAATCTAAGAATTTTATTCGTCACATGCGCGGAATACAACCTTACCGTGAAATGCTTACGTACAAGCCCTTAACCAACAATGCAGTTATGAAAAATATAAACTAAAAGTAGATTTTTTAAATTTATTTTGTAACAAAATAATGAGACTATATACAGGGGGAACCGGAACCCAAGTCAATGTGTAAAGGTTAGTTGAGGAAATTTGTACATGTAGGTAGGGGTATTATCTATCACTACGCATAGATAATAAAACAGCGAGTAGCAGCAGTGTAAACAGCCAAGGACTTGTTCAGCAGGACAATGTTTTGGAACTTTCAGATAGAACTATGCTATGTCGAACAATGTGAAATATATTTGGCCTAAACCCTCCCCTATACCCAAAATAATAATTTAAACAAAGTGGATAGCAGAGAACATACCCTCACTTCTTAGACAATCCAGAGACTTGGATATGCCGTTTTACAAACGGTTCTTCGTTCTGTAAGCATTTTTATAGCGCACAGGGCTGCGGGCCAAAAGGTTGTGGGTTCACATACCACCATGGACAAGAGTAGGGGAGGAAAGATCTCCTTTATAGTAAAAGCATTGCCTGAATCAATCATCATATTTGCAGAATTTTTTTTGTCTTTTTATAAACATTTCATGCAATTCTATGTAACTTCACATATTAGTTGAATATCTTTTTAATACCACACAAAATTACAGGCTAAGAATGGACAGAGATATAGGCCTGTGTTCATATTATCATATTTCTCCAATGCCAAATCAGTGTGTGTCTTGTCCACAGTTAATTTAATCGGAGACGTCATTATGAATCTGAGCATGGTACTTTCAAAAGTTAGGCTTACCTTTCCACCCCAGAAAGTAGGCCTACCTACACAGATAAATGTAAGCTTTAACTGCTGGCTACTCTTCTTCTGTGGCTTAACCCAATCAGAGGTCACACGTGTTTCCCAAAAAGCTGTCTGGGTGAATAGCTTAAATCAATCCATAGTGACAGAATTAGATTACTTCCCAAGCAAAGTCAGCCTCTGAACGATAAATAAACTAGCTTATTGGGAGGTCAATAACATATTGTTTTTAATAAAAATCTATTATAGCAGTAGCACGCTATCAAAGTTGACCTCCGGGCCCTCATCTTCGCGCTCTCCTTCTCAAACTGAACAGATTGTTAGTGAATTTTTTGGACTTGGCCTAATCAAAAATTATTTTAGGAAGGAACCTTTGACTCTCCTCCTGAACTGCCACCGTAGCCCTACACAGCACAGTCATTGGGTAAGCAGCACACACACACAAAATAAAGTGTTGGATCAGCAATAGCAGAGCAGGCTGGGGCTCAGGGTTGGAATATCCATTGCCGTGTATTATGCAGCCTAGTTTTATTTACACCATCCCAGCAGCAATATTAGAAATATAACTTTGCTCTGTCCCTCTAAACATGCACTCTGTAGCCTATACGCTACGGATCACTTGATTGAGACCACACTAATTAGCCTATAGGAACACTTGATATTGAGCACCCAGTGGAGAATCAGAGATGAGGGGCGGCATCAGCGCACATCAATATACAGCCTAATGAGCAACTAAATCTGAAACACTGAGAAATATCAAAATTTCATCAAATTACATGACCCTCCTCTGCCTAGACTATAGGTAAAAAATAAAAAAAATAAGACAATGACCCAACACACATCTAGGCTGTGTAAGGATTATTTGACCAAGGAGAGTGATGAATGCTGCTCCAGATCACCTGACCTCCACAATCACCTGACCTCAACCCAACTGAGATGGTTTGGGATGAATTGGACCGCAGAGTGAAGGAAAAGCAGCCAACAAGTGCTCAGCATATGTGGTACTCCTTCAAGACTGTTGGAAAAGCATCCCAGGTGAAGCTGGTTAAGAGAATGCCAAGAGCGTGCAAAGCTGTCATCAAGGCAAAGTGTGGCTACTTTGAAGAATCTAAAATATATTTATTTGATTAACACTTTCTTGGTTACTACATGATTCCATATGTGTACATTTCATAGTTTTGATGTCATCACTATTATTCTACAATGTAGAAAATAGTCAAAATAAAGAAAAACCCTTGAATGAGTAGGTGTGTCCAAACTTTGGACTCGTACTGTATATGTCATATTTATGTTGTTGGGAAGAGAATAGGATGTTATGCAGAAAGATGTTGGTAGGACAAGGCTATGGATGTTTGTGCACATCGAAGTCAGTGTTTTATGTTTACTATTGGTTAATGAGGCAATACAAATGTGATGTGACTAAAATGAAAGAGCATTTATAGTAGACTAAAATGGCCAACTGCCATTTTGACAATAACTAGACTAAATCATTATTCAAATGACAAATGTGACTAAGACTTAGACTAAATCAAATTTAAGTGCACAAAATATACACTGGTGTGTGTGTATACCTGGTGGTCCAGCATTAGGAGCAGGGTGCATTTCACGCTCACGTCCCCTGGTCTCTTCACCTGGAAGCCGTCTGTCTCCTGGGTGGTGGGCATCCTGTGCCACTGAGAGAATACAGAGAGAGTTTAGAACTGTGGGTCATATTAATTAGTGCAAAACATTTTGCAAACAAAATGAAAAACAATTTATTGGACAAATTTAGCGCCTATTGAATACAACCCAGAGTCATGTTCATTCGGCACCAAATGGTAGAAAAATGGACAAACAGGGAGGGTCTAACTGCACTTGTCCAATAAGAAACGAATTATCTTTTTCCCGATGCAAAATATTTCCCGTTGTGTGCCCAAAAGAACTTGACACGGTGCAAAAACAGCACACTAACACCTATTCTTCTTTAGCGTGGGTTTTATTGAGATTTTCTTTGTGCAATCCGTTCTCTACATAAGGACCAACACCATTCGTAGGATCAACATGGCTGTGTGCTACATGCGTTTGTATATTGGAGTTTCATTACGGTAAGCCTTTCATTACCCAGGCTTTTTTTGTTCATGTCTGACAGTAATGGCAATTTGAACGCTTGTTCAGGAGTACTATTCTAAAAATGGTGTCAATGTCGTTGACAAAGTATGTAATGGTGTCCTTCATACCTCTACCAAGTGGTTATCAGGTCCATACAGTTCCTTATCGAGCTCAATGACCAGACTCTTAAAGAAGGACGAAAACTTCCTCTTCTGTTTCCCAGGCTAGGAAAAGCATGTGAGGAAAGAATAGAAGAAAACAAATCAGTCACACTGGTATTTTTGTTGGGTTTTACAGTGTTTTGCTACAGCTGCATTGTTTGGTACCTACCACATCAGGGGGCTGTGGCTGGCGAAAACCTAACATTCTGGGAGAAGTTGGCTAAGTTTTACACCCCCCCCCCCAACAAAACTCACCCCTGCCAATGACGGTTTGCGCAACATGTCCCCTCTCACCCCTTCCCTCTCTCCTTCCTACACACGCTCTAACCACTGAGGCAATGGAAAACAAGAAATAAATCCCCCCCTTTTTAATGTGGCTGCAGCCAAGCCAGTCATTGCATGCGTTCCAAATGGCACTATATTCCATATATAGTGCACTACTACCATAGGGCTCTGGTTAAAAGTAGTTCACTATATAGGGAGCCGTTTGGGATGCAGTCAATGACTGTCAGCTGGAAGATGAGAAGTATGAAGGGTGCATGTCGACTCATGGCACGTAGCAGAAAGAACGAGCCATGGTTTCAATTCCTTGTTTCGGAGAAAAGAGGAACATGAGAGAAAAACTGAAAAAAAAAAACATCTGGCTGGGTAGTGTAAGCCAAGGACACAGGCCAACAGAATTGGAGAATGCTGAAGTTAAGTGCCTAAAATATTTTGAGACAGGCTCAGGTAGTAAATTGTAAAAAAATTAATTTAAAAATTTAAAAAGGGGCATTAGATTCAGATGAAATGGTAGTGGCGAAAACAATATTTCTGAGCAGTGAGCATACACTCAACATACATACGTATTTGGACAGTTAAGTAAGACAATTGTGAATTTGGTTCTATGTGAATTGTGGATTTGAGATCAAATGTTTCCTATTACCATTTAGAAATGAAGGCACTTTATGTACTTAGTCTCCCCCCAAAATAAGTAATAATATTAGGTCAAAGTCACTAAATTCTGTATGTAAAGAAAAATAGGTGTATTGTACATTTGCATAAAGCTCATTATCGTGCACTTTATCCACAATAAGTCATAAACGTATGAACTTTAAAACTTATTTCAGCCTATAAACTCTGCAACTCCCCATTTTAAAATCTCATGACTCCAAGCTTCCCAGCGAGATGGTTTTAATTAACATCAATATTTGCGCATAAAAGCATATCCACCGCAAATGTCGCATAATACATTTCACCAACAACAACAATTATCTACCAAATTTCCACCAGACCTGCCACTACTTTTTAAAATTTATTTTATGCGTCAGGCAAATCATCTGCATGAAATGGTTGTATGGAAATGTGGTTATGACTACATAAAGTTTGTGTCTCTGCAAACTTGTTGGATGCATTTGTAGTGGAGATTTGATCTCAGCTCCAAATAAAAAGTTGCAACATACACTATGTTCGGAGTGTAACGGAGATAAGCGAGAGAGGTCATATGCACCAAAATAAAGCTGGAACATATTTTCTGAAATGTATGCATTACAACGGTTATAACAGTTAATGGTTTTTGATCATGGCTGCAGCTTTAATGTGTGGCCCCTAATTTTCCCATTTCTGTCTAATCACTGCAGCCTTTCCAACAGAACATTCCATTGACACTATTTGGATAGTCCATCTGTAGATAGTTAATTGAGCATCTATAGACCATCAAAATGTTAAATTACTATCAACTAACCCCTAAACTGAGATATCTACTGCAACACTAATCCTCCACAAACACCCGCTCTGCCATTCACATTCTGCTAAAGGTTTTCCAAAGTGCACACGTACCTGGGTCGCTCATCTTTTCAGTTTGCTGCAGCTAGTGACTGGAACGAGCTGCAACAAACACTCAAACTGGACAGTTTTATCTCCAGCTCTTCCCTCAGACTCAAGCGTGGACACTAACTGACAGTTGTGACTGCATTGCCCAGTAGGAACAGAATGGTGAATAATATAGTGTCATTTTGGAGTCACTTTTATTGTTAGTAAGAATAGAAGATGTTTCTGGACACTCCTAAATTAATGTGGATTCTACCATGATTGTGGAAAGTCATTCATGAATCATGAGGAGTGACAAATGTAGAGGCACAAAGACAATACCCACTGAAAAATGCTTACCTCCCCAGTTATTGGTAATGGTGAGAGGTTAGCATGGTTTGTTGTAGGCCAACCTCACTCATCATGACTTTTCTTAATCATGGCATTATCAAGGTTTATTTAAAAAGGTGTTCAGAAAAATCTTATCTACTCATTTAGAAAGAAAATCACTCTGGTCAATCAATCACTTTTCTGCTCCTATTGGGCAAAACATAACTCAAAACAAAAACCTAAATTAAGTTTGTCGAGTCAGAAGCTTGATGTACTCTTTGCCTGCTAGGAACATGGGTCCAAATACTACCATTTGTACTAATAAAATGAATTTGTCCAAATAATTATGACTTCGTCAAATGGGGTGGGGGGACTAGATATAGAGTGACTTGGGAAGGAATTAAGACCTTTTGCACATTTTGTTATGTTACAGCCTTATTCTAAAATGAATCACATTGTTTTTCTACACAGCATCTACACACGATAACCGATGACAAAGGAAAAACAGGGCAAGAAATGTTCGCTAACTTATCATTTAAAAAAACTTACAATACCACACTTGCATAAGTATTCAGACCCTTTACACAGTACTTTGTCGAAGCACCTTTGGCAGCGATTACAGCCTTGAGTCTTCTTCGGTATGAAGCTACAAGCTTGGCACACCTGTATTTGGGGTTTCTCCCATTCTTCTTTGCAGATCCTGTCAAGTTCTGTCAGGTTGGATGGGGAGCGTTGCTGCACAGCTATTTTCAGGACTTTCCAGAGATATTCAAATCAAGTCCAGGCTCTGGCTGGACCACTCAAGGAAATTCAGAGACTTGCCCCAAAGCCACTCCTGCATTGTCTTGGCTGTGTGCTTAAGGTCATTGTCCTGTTGGAAGGTGAACGTTCGCCCCAGTCTGAGGTCCTGAGCCCTCAGGAGGAGGTTTTCATCAATAATCTCTGGACTTTGCTCCGTTCAGCTTTCCCTTGATCCAGACAAGTCTCTCAGTCCCTGCCGCTGAAAAACATACCCTCGGCATGATGCTGCCACCACACTTCACCGTAGGGATGGTGCCAGGTTTCCTCCAGACATAACGCTTGGCATTCATGCCAAAGAGTTCAATGTTGTTATCATCAGACCAGAGACCTGTTTCTCAATGTCAGAGTCTTTAGGTGCCTTTTAGGAAACGCCAAGTGGGCTGTCATGCCTTTTACTGAGGAGTGGCTTCCATCTGGCCCCTCTACCATAAAGGCCTGATTGGTGGAGTGCTACAGAAATGGTTGTCCTTCTGGAAAGTTCTCCCATCTCCACAGAGGAACTCTGGAGCTCTGTCAGAGTGACCATTGGTTTCTTGGTCACCTCCCTGACCAAGGCCCTTCTCCCCGATTTCTGAGTTTGGCCAGGCAGCCAGCTCTAGGAAGAGTCTTGGTGGTTCCAAACTTCTTCCATTTAAGAATGATGGAGGGCACAGTGTTCTTTGGAACTTCAATGCTGCACAAATGTTTTGGTACCCTTCCACAGATCAGACTGTTATCCCTTTGTCATTTTGGGGTATTGTGTGTAGATTGCAGAGGATTTTTTATTTAATCAATTTCAGAATAAGGCTGTAACGTAACAAAAACAATTTAAAGTCAAGGGGTCTGAATACTTTCCGAACGCACTGCTTTAATTTCTAAAAGGTAAAACAGTATGCTTGAAAATCCCCTCGAATGAAAAGGTGATATTTTGTACTGTCGCCTCTTGAAACATCTCAAAACCCAAAACGCTGGAGCATAGAGACAAATTTTAGGTTCTGTCCAACTACATACGGTGTTGATTGTACATCGCAAAAATAACATGGTGTTATACGAGTATGACAAACAAGCACTATGGATGCAGTTTTATTCAGGTATCGTTTCCTCTGCTTTAAAAAAAAAGTTTCCCTACATGGTGGACGATGAACAATACCTACTGGCTTGTGACTTACGACTAAGCTTTGGCTAGAAATACGATTTCACTTGTCTTGTGTGGTTTTAGGTGGGTGACGTCACAAGTTTTAGGCTAGCTACCACTGGCATCAGATAAACAGACACCGTTGGCTCACTTACATCCTCAAGGAGTTTTCCCTCCACCCTTAGTTCCCAGGATGACACTTTTTCTGCCTCTTCTCCTTCTGGCTTGCCGGGAGTGTAGGTGTTGGATATGTAGATCCTCAACTTGCGCTTTTGCTGAGAGGGAGAGGTAAACAAGAGCACACATCACAACCTTACAAAGAAAGTGTTTCCCATACCTATACCAATGTTGGGGAGGCCACCCTTCCTAGTTCTCTTGCCTGAGAGACCTAAAATAATTTTAGCAGATCTAGACAGAGTAAAATAATTTGACAAAAAATGGATGTTGCCCTGAATTTTGCTTCGGGAGCCTTTGTATACTGACTGAAGCGGAATCTAAGGGGAAACACTGGAAGACCAAATTGTGTTAATTGATCAATGTATGATTATTATCTTACAATACCATACATACAAATGAGTTTGAGCTGTACCGTAATGGGCTTTTTGATGGCTTCCTGGATCTCCATGCGTTTGCGGGCGATGGTCTGGTCCAGCTTCCTCTCAAAGGCCAGCAGGTCCATATAGGCCTCAGACTCTGGAACCAGGTCTCGTATCTGGAACAAGGAGGATTCAATATGTGGGGGATATGGATTTATTCCCCTCGGGAATAAATGGATCGATCCAGTATTATTTTTCAAGGGGGCAACGTTTATACTCACCCTCTGTGGTAGCACCTTGTCGGCCATCCTGCGCCTTTTGCTGCAAAAATCGAGACAAAGTGTTTGATCTTCACAAATCTTTAATGGCATATTGTAAGGCAATTAGAATGTTGGCTATTTAAACAGAAACACCTTTATGATGATAGCTACACTATTCCATACAGGGAAAAGCTAGAGGATTGGGATGTGTTCATTCAGGTAAAACGTACCAACATTTTTGCAACAGAAAAAGAGTGTTTCTTATTGGACGACTTCAGATGGTTCCGCCACGTTTCAATATGTTTTCTTCCGCTACATACCTACTGAATATGACCCTGATGCCTGTTCAGGCTCACAACTCTTTGGACCCAAAGAGTAAAAATAGAAAACACAACATGTAAAGTTTTGGTCCCATGTTTCATGCGCTGAAATAAAAGACCCTAGAAATGTTCATATGCACAAAAAGCTTATTTCGCAAAAACGTGAACAAATTTGTTCAGAACCCTATTAGTGAGCATTTCTCCTTTGCCAAGATAATCCATCAACCTGACAAGTGTGGCATATCAAGAAGCTGATTAAACACTAGAGCTGTTGCCAGAGAATTGAATGTTCATTTCTTTACCATAAGCTGCCTCCAACTTCATTTTAGAGAATTTGGCAGTACAACCAAACCGACCTCAACTGCAGACCACATGTAACCACGCCAGCCTAGGACCTCCACACCGGCTTCTTCCCCTGCGGGATAGTCTGAGACCAGCCACCCAGACCGCTGATGAAACTAAGGAGTATTTTTGTCGGTAATAAAAGCCCTTTTGTGTGGGGAAAAACATATTCTAATTCCCTGGGCCTGGCTCCCCAGTCACACCCATGGCTACAAACCTGCCCAGTCATGTGAAATCAATAGATTAGGGCCTAATAAATGTATTTAAACTGACCGATTTCCTTATATGAACTGTAGTATTAAGTAAAATCGTTGAAATTGTTGCATTTACATTTTTGTTCAGTATATTTTGAAAACTACATTCAAAAACACAAGACCCTTGCAGTAAATCAAAATGATAGACATCCATCCTCCCGAACATTTACAAGCAGATGACCTCATTCCATTTTGAGGTAAAAAAAAAAGATGCCCATGTCCACGTGGCTCTGTCTGGCAGTGGGGCATGGGACGTCTTCTTTGTTTTTAAATCCTCTGTGCAGCAGACTGTGTGGAGCAATAGACTGACCACTGACAGAGGACAGGGGTACAAAAGAGTCTTTCAGTAGTGTCCCTATACCACCGTCACTATCAAAGACCGTGGAAGGTCACTAAAGACTGTGATCGTCTGTCTTGTGTGTCATTAATGTACCAGCACATGGCTGACTTCTAGTACTGTGGTGTACACTTAATGGTCATAAAGGGCTTGTACTTGTTTGTGGGGGATCACATGGTGCTCTATTGGTTGGGGTTACCAGATGCATTATCATTGACAGTAGTGTAGTTAGGTTGCATGTCTTCATGACATGCAGTATTCAGCATTCAAACTGCATCATTAATTCAAAAATAACTGCCTGAGAATTCACCAAGAACGATAACCTGGTATAGACAATAGCCGTGTCCAAATAATCATACTAGCTTTCTAAATAGTAGGCCATTTAGGTTTGCGAAATTTCAAAAAGCGAGTATGCTTTGAATTCCAGGATGTCCTTTTCCTTTCGGCTTTTAATCTAGCTGCACATTTTTGAGGAAGAAAATAGTATTTCCAGACTCACATGTGTGACAACAGCTGATAATGAGATAAGGGCACACGTTGTACCCAAATGAACGAATGGCGGGAATCAGCGTAATTTCACATTAGATGATGCATTCTCAGGATGGGTGAGCCTAGTATGTTGATATTTGTTGCTTACTGCATTCATTTTTACTAAGCAGTATGTTCTAAATAGTATGTAGTTTGATTAGTAAATAGTGTGTAGTTTTAGTAAGTAAGTAGTAGGCATGATCGATTTCAGACGAGGCCAATGTCTGGCAAGACCAAATATATATTTGTACAGCCATAATCCTCAGTCATGGTTAATCAATATACTGTACAATGGTGCCCCACAAACCCCACCACCACTACAACCCTGATGTCCCCTTTTAAAAACCGACTGTGTGCCCCCCAGACAGTCCACCCAACCCCTAACTCACCCACGCCTTGGGCCTCCCAGCCCCCCCTGCGGTTGTTGTTGAAGGAATCGCTTTCGAGAGGCATCCATGGCTGATTGCCCCATTCCTATGCGTAAGGGCATGTTCCCGCCCCCATAAGAGGGTCCAGGGCCCCCAATTGGCCCCATCGGGATCCCCCTGTTGGAAGGCATACCAGGGTGCTGGAAATTAAAAGCACAGGGGGACAGAAAGGGCTTACATTAATGGCAAACTGACAACATTCTTCCTCGCTGAAGTGATCAATGTTTGTTCTGATATCTTTCAAAGTGGAACCATGTATTAGTAACACAATATTACATAGCCTAACACATTATGCATGAACTACCTACATATGGCAGTGATGAAAAAGCTTGCATTTCGACTGCCTGTTAATTTGCAAACATTGTTTTCCAACAACTGACAGTAGTCAGGAAGCAACCACGTGATGTATGATTAGCTGTATGAAGCTAGCCATAATAAGGATTAGCCACAAAAGTTTAATTTGCAGTTGGTCTTTAAAATAAAAGTTTCCAATGGAAAGTAATTCAAACGGATAAAAAAGAATTGATATCATGCCATATTTGGACTAGATAAGGCTAGAATATCTTTATATAAATTAAACAAAAGACAATTAGTTCATATGAAATCACATTGGATGTATTAGACTTTAGAATTTGCATTTGGGGCATATTTACATGTAGTTTAAAGCCTAACCTATGGACCCATTAAATGGACTTTCACGCAACACAACTGTAGAGTTGACACAAATATAAGCTTCTTAGGTCTTACTGTCGGATTTCAACTGTGGGAAATCACCCTTCCAGTCAGTCTATTGGACATCCATATGGCACTGTACAGCAGTTAAGAGTCCCACAATAAGAGATAAGACGCTAATATTTGAGTATGACTGAGTAGGCTGATACCCCATTTCATAGGTACAACATCCAACGGCATTATTCCACTATTTGTATCCGTTTGAATCACTTTCAAAGGGGGACGTTTATTTTGAAGGCGAGCCGCAAATGACACTATTGTGGCTAGCGTCACATAGGTATGATCAACTACTCATGCCGCAGTCAGTTTTTCACTTTCTTGAAATGCGGAAGTTGACAAATTAAATTAAAAATCAATATACAACAGATGAAGAGGAAACGTCAATTTTCTAACTGCAGTAGCTGCATTGCCACTTGTCTGACATTCACAGCAGTGTCTAGCTAATTTTACTAGCTAGTAGTTAGCCTAACCCAACACTGTTTTTGTAACATGATAACGTTATACAGTAACGTTGCCTAACTTGTCACTAAGTAATATTACTTGCCATATTTTAGCCAATAAAGCAACGTTATCACGGTAAATTCTATTATATACAATTAGTTACAAGTTAGCCGAGGGGAAACCTCTCGACAAGTTACCTGATGGTACTGAGGAGTGGCATTCATGGCTCGGAAACCCGAATTCTGTTGGATTCCTGGCATCCTCATTCCACCGCCTGCATGTCCAGCGTTCATGGGGTTAACACTGGGGTTCATCTGAGTAGCCGTAAAGCCCCCTCTTGAAGCCATTTTCGGAGCTACAAGTGGTGGTAGGTCGCCGTGAAGTTTTCGGTGTTGAGAACAAGCTGTCTTGCTGATAGTACACAGGCCAAACGTTTATTCTCCACGCGTGTTGACAATTGTGTAGCTAGCAACCAACGCTAGTAAACATTGCCAATAAAAAGCTAGCCAACTGAGCGTAACGTTACTAACGTTCGCTAGCTAACCAGTTCCGGGGTGTTTATTTGCAAGTGGTGACCGACGGTCGCTTTACTCCTTCCTACAAAGTGGTATATTTGTATCATCCCCTCCCCCAAATAGTTGAATTTGTCAGGCCAATTTATATTAATGGTCACAAGAGCATGTTGAAGAGTCTGTCCAATGTCTGAAGATAGAAGTGTGTGCGCCGTGTCAACTGCCAGTCCGCCTCCTACTAGCTAGTTGTTGCCAGATTGGCTGAAACCATAGAGAATGACAGAGGCCTCTAGTGGTCAAAAGGCCATGTTCGCATGGGCAGCGCCATTGAGGGCTTCCACTATTTTAATTTAGTCAACTGGGTGAGACTTCCAACTTCATTGGCTGATCCCTCCTGGTGACCCTGTTGGAGTCATGTCCAACCCAGTCATCAGAAGGGATCAGCCAATCGTGAATAATAAAATGGACTACTTCAAAATGGAGATAGCCTCAATGGCAAGGATGCTATAATGGCACATATACAAAGATGAGTCCTATCTCTACAGCTGAACCTTTGGAAAGCTCCCTTTCTGCAAGAATGGGTTTTATGTCACTGTTCCGACTGTAGCAAAGATACTTTACTCAGACTGAAGGCTACCCTGTCAACCCCCATGCCAAATACAAATTCTGAGCGTATAGGCTTTAAAATCAAGACATTTTCAAAAACACATAGCAAGCTAAAAGCCCTAATAGCTACATCACTTTGGGTACACACCAAAAAACAGCAAAATGTTGAATTTCCACAACAGGCAATCAACAGCTTCCCCTGCTCACGACTGAGTGCACTACAGGCTGGGAAGGCTTAGGGTATGTTCAGGTTCATTCAACAGAAAAGTGTTTACTAAATATTGGCTTTGTTGCAAACCCCTCCCCAGATGTATGCATCAGCCCACGTCAAGCCAAACATCATTTTAATTCCTATACTCGCAGTTCAAATATCACACATCGACAGATGACAATCGTTTATTACTTGACAGATGAACAAATACAAAGCCATGATAGCAGCATTTCAACTATTTAAATATTTACACTATCACAACACTGAGGACACATATAACCCTTTACAATGTAAACAAATAATAAAGAATGTTTTGAATGCTAGAAAACAAGCCTAACTAACTACTCATCTACAATGAAACAGATTAACCCATGTTCTACTGCAAGGAGTTTGCAGTTTATTTCAAAACCTATTTCCACAGGTATATGACAAGTGACGGGAGTCCTTTCAGCATACTCATCAGTAGGAGAATAATGATGTTGACACTGTGAATATGGAGTAATAAAATGACAAACCATTAATTATTATTGCCTGTAAGTTGTGCGACTTCTGATTTTAACTGTCCATTTGTTCATAATTATATTCTTGTCAAAAAAATGATAGTTGAAAAGACTTCTTGACTGATAATATCATCAAAAAGTCAGTGCATAATCAAATGGTCCTTAGTATCCATTGCTCTGACCTCGACTGCCTCTGCCTAGCCACTGTACGACCTCACTCCTTATCTGTGCATTGACAGATTCTAACACAATATTTCAACACAATATTTCGTAAAGAGGCCAGCCAAGAGCTACCTATCGATAAAATAATGTATGATATAAAATAATGATTATTGGTGCAACGTTTCGGTGGAGGGGAAAAACGGAAGAGACACACTGTGCAGGGGGTCTCTGGACTGCTTCAGCAGTGTTGTGTTCATTAGGGCACACAGTAACAAAACATTTTAAAACGTTTCACAATGGAAAAACAAACAAGCATTTCTTATTGGAGAAGTTCAGTCACTACCTCCATGTATCAGTCAGTTTTGTTCAGTGTGGTGCTTAATGAACACGACCCATTTAGCAATAGTCTACTACACATCTGTCACGGTCCATTGAAAAACAAAAGGAGCCAGGGTGGACTCTGAATGGTCTTCCTGTGTGTCTGTCACTGAGGGAAGGCCTCGTCTTTCATCAGCATGCGTGGGCTCTCCTGGTTGTCCATACGCCGTCTGGGGCCCATCATACCTGTGGAGACAGACTGACTCTATTTATCAAAGTCACCTCCATTCTCCACTCCAAGGAAATTATACTGTGGCTGTGAAAATCTGATTATGGGGATGGTCCAGGAGGTTTTTATTTTAGTTACACTCGTCAGATGATCTCTGGAACCACCTTAATATAAAATAGCAATATCTTCTTAGATTCACAGCGCAACTGCAAAACAAAACTCCACCATTATCTGTAGGATAGCTTATATTTCATATGAGCCACAGTCCACACCCTACTTAATCTCTCAGTCTCAATGACCTAGAACTAGGGTAGAGCGTCTCAGGGACAACTTACATACAGTATATCCTTTGTCATAACACTGTCATACTATTGAATTAATGCCAGAGTGTGTATTAGGCCTATCCAAAGAATGAGCCCTAAAGCAATCACTCCATTTGTCACAATTACCATGCATTTTGTAGTTACAGACGATGATAACTTACCACTCTTATGTTTAAATGATTTGGATCTCCTGGGTGAGTTTGGATTCTACAATAAAAAAGGAAAATAATATATATATATATATACACACATACATACACACACACACATAAAACAAAATAGTTTACACAAAACTATAAGAAATGTGTAATTTAATTGTCTTATTCAATAAAAACAATATGTTCTGTTTAACAGAAAGCTTGACAATCACAACAAATATTAAAATTGAAGAAATCGAAATTTGGTCTCGTCGCCTTTCAGGATCATGCTGCATACTGTTGGAAACTTTACGAACATATTAAGATAACTTTCTTTTTATGGTTTGTTTTGGCCGTGCTTTCCTATAGTAATTTTATTAGATTGGTTACAACTACACAAACCCCAAGTGCCAATCAACATTCTCCCTTCGATTTCTCACTTGAAATTCAGCTGTGGCACTGGATTCTATTCAGATAAAGCATCAAGAAAAGCAGAATAATCAACTAGTGTCAAAACTATGTTATTACAGAAAATATTTAATTGTTGTTTCAAAGAAAGTGCAAAAATACCTTATCTGATTTTCTCTTCTTCGCTGCAAAAACAAGAGCATTTTATAAGACACGTGGACATAATTTCAATGATTTACAAGATATCATAATGTACAAATACCTAAGAGAACCAAGCACATTGATAACACTTCAAAGCATATTTGTTTTACTACTAGATATCAAGTGAAGATCAAACATATACAACTACATTTTGGATGCAAGTGCACAGTTGAAGTCAACTCTGTTTCAGTTCAAATTAATGTAGAGATTGAATACCAGTAGTCACCATTATAGGATTCTAATTTCCATTTGTCTACTCTTGTGAGTAGATACATTTTATATAACTGTCAGTCACCAGGGTTGTGTTTTGTAGGGCACACAGTAGGAAAACATTTTGCAATGGAAAACAACAAGCAAGCAAAAACTAAAGAAGGAAGTACCAGTGACTCGCTCAATACGGAAGTTGTCAGATGACGCAGATGCCCAACTATGAACCATCAAACAGGCAAAGCATCAATACAGGACTAACATTGAATCCTACTACACTGGCTCCGATGCTCGTCGGAAGTGGCAGGTATTGCAAACTATTACGGACTACAAAAGGGAAGCAAAGCCATGAGCTGCCCAGTGATATGAGCCTACCAGACGAGCTAAATAATTTCTATATGTGCGCATCTGGGCAAGCAACACTGAAGCACGCAGGAGAGCACCAGCTGTTCCGGACGACTGTGATCACGCTTTCCATAGCCGATGTGAGTAAGACCATAAACAGGTCAACATTCACAAGGCTGCAGGGCCAGACGGATTACCAGGGTGTGTACTCCGAGCATGCACTGACCAACTGGCAAGTTTCTTCACTGACATTTTCAAACTGTCCCTGACCGAGTCTGTAATACCAACATGTTTCAAGCAGACCACCTGGATCCTGCAACTGGATCCTGGACTTCCTGACAGGCCGTCCTCAGGTGGTAAGGGTAGGTATTAACACATATGCCACGCTGATCCTCAACACGGGGACCCCACAGGGGTGTATGCTCAGTCCCCTCCTTTACTCCCTGTTCACCCATGACTGCATGGCCAAGCACGACTCCAACACCATCATTAACTTCACCGACAACGATGAGACAGCCTATAGGGAGGAGGTCAGAGACCTGGCCTTCAGGTCAGGTGGTTCCAGCATAACATAACATTTTCAGGTGGTTCCAGCATAACAACTAGAGGTCAACCGATTAATCGGCATGGCCGATTAATTGGGGCCGATTTCAAGTTTTAAGAAGAATCTGCCTTTTTGGACGACGATTACATTGCAATCCACGAGGAGACTGTGTGGCAGGCTGACCACCTGTTACACGAGTGCAGCGTCAAAAGGGCCTGTGGCTGCAAGGAGCCAAGATAAGTTGCTAGCTAAACTTATCTTATAAAAAACAATCAATCTTAACATAATCACTAGAGAACTACACATGGTTGATGATTTTACAAGGTTAACTAGCTTGTCATGTGTTGCAATCTAATGAATGCGGTGACTGTTAATTTATCATCGAATCACAGCCTACTTCAATTTGGCCAAACCGGTGATGATTTAACAAAAGCGCAATCGTTGCACAAAAGTACCCAGCCATAAACATCAATGCCTTTCTTAAAATCAATTAAAACCTGCATAGTTTAGTTTAGTTCTGTATTTCACAGAAAGGATAAACGCTTTGTTTTCGAAATGATAGTTTCTGGATTTGACCATATAAATGACCAAAGGCTCGTATTGCGGTGTGTTTATTATATTATAATTAAGTCTATGATTTGATATAGCAGTTTACCTATCACCGCTCAGTCAGCAGCAGGCTCGTAAGCATTTATTCAAACAGCACTTTACTGCATTTGCCAGCAGCTCTTAGCAATACTTGAGGCACTGCGCTGTTTATGACTTCAAGCCTATCAACTCCCGAGATTAGGCTGGCAATACTAAAGTGCCTATAAGAACATCCAATAGTCAAAGGTATATGAAATACAAATGGTATAGAAAGAAATAGTCGACGCGTCATAATGCCTATAATAATGACAACCTAAACCTTCTTAAATGGGAATATTGAAGACTCATGTTAACAGGAACCACCAGCTTTCATATGTTCTCATGTTCTGAGCAAGGAACTTAAACGTTAGTTTTACATGGCACATATTGCACTTTTACTTTCTTCTCCAACACTGTATTTTTGCATTATTTAAACCAAATTGAACATGTTTCATTATTTATTTGAGACTAAATTGATTTTATTTATGTCTTATATTTAGTTAAAATAAGTGTTCTTTGTTCATTCAGTATTTTT